>NC_061121.1:79202854-79306468 GCF_002878395.1 Capsicum annuum
TATATATATATAATGTATGCTAACATATCTTTTATCTTGACCTCTCACATCTATGACTTCCAACTTTGTATGTCTACTTGTTCAACTTTATACAAGTTCAAGTGTCTACCTGTACACATCCAAAGTTGGGAGCATAGATGAAAGTTAAAGTTGAGCTAAAGGGCACATTTATGTATTATGCCTAAAGAGAATCATCACCTCTAAGAAGTGTGTACGGGTGTTTTGTGTTGTTAGGCGTGATTAGAATGGAATTTTTTTTACATATATTTTAAGACTTTTAATTTCTTCTCATATATTTTAGGATCCATATATTTTAAGATTCATATATTTTATTTATTTTAGCATTCTTAATTTCTTTTCATATAATTATTTTATCAAAGTTTTTTCCGTATATTTTAGGAGTCCCCCATTTTATAAAATAACTAGCCAAGTGTACGTGCGTTGCACGTGTGCTTCATGTTAAGTCATCAATCGACATAAAATATATAAAAGAAACATAATTTATTGAAAAATAAAAATTAACTTTGAAGATCGAAGATAGGCGATCATCTCCTACGACATGAACTATCACAAAATAGATAATGACAAAATTAATATGATTAATCTTAAACCTTTACATAAAAATTCTTCAAAGCCTGACCGGCTAGTTATTTTTCATCTGGAAACTATACAATAAAATAATACAATAATCGATATATATAACAATATTATTAAATTCTAACCTTTATAAAAAAATTCATCAAACGTTCATCTACTTCCTGTATTAAGCAGAAAAAACTACATATAGTAACAAAATAAAAACTACAATAATTGATATATTAGAACGATATTATTAAACCCAATCTTAACACAAAAAATTTATTAAAGTCCGATCAAACTTTCATTATCAACAATATAGACTTGAACAGAACAGAAACTAAAATAAAATAATATGATAATTGAGATATTAGAACAGTATGATATAGACGATACCTTCAGAGCTCATCGAAAAAGTAGTTATAAGAATACAATTGATAGTATTACATTATTGTAGGAGAAAACTTAATTTCTAGAAGCCTAAAAATTTTTCCTCCAAAAAAAATGACCATAAGAGGATTCCTTAAATTGTTAAATATGTAATAAGAGGGAGAAAAAGGAAAATTTGATGATTTTCATCTAAATTATGGCAATACTACTCTTTTCTCTCTTTTTTTGTGACGTACAAAAACACACAACATTTTTAATTTACTTTACTAATTAAATAATTTTGTAAATATTTATAAATTATCAAATTATTTATGGCAGTATGTGTTTGGTTATTGATTTTCAAGGTTTAGCATATATGGTAGTATTAATTCTTCTAATATTTTTTTACCATATATTTTAGGACTCCTTAATTTATAAAACATATTTTCCTTTTATAACGTATTTTAGAACTCTTTAACTTTAAATATTATATGAATAATTAAATAATAAATAAAAGAAAATAGTAAAAAAATATTTTGTCTATTGCAGAGATTTTTAATAAAGGGCAAAAAGTTCAAATCATTTTTCTAAGGGACTTCACACTTTTAATAAATTATAGATTGTAAATTATAGATAGATTAAGAGTGTAGTTATACTAATTGTTGTCTTTAGTTTCTTTGAAACAGGGTCTAGATCACTTTTGATCTAAGTTCTTGAATTGACTCTATTAGTATCATAATTAGTCTTAATTCGTTAATTTTGAATACTAAGATCAATTAGGGTTCTTAGCACTTAACCTCAAAATTGAAAATCGAAATTGAAAATTTTATTTTTCAATTTTAACTATCTTTAATTTCTTGTCTTTAGTCTTAATATTTTCGCTTCCGCATTATTTTTTTGTTTATTAACGTAACCCGATTCTTATCAGAAACTCAAAAAGAATTTAGGTTGGAAATGGAATTCAATAAACAAAATGAACTAAGAGCCCGTTTGGATAGACTAAAAATACGGCTGAAAAAAAGTTCTTTAAAAGTGTTTTTAAAACTGCTGAACTTATTTTAAAAATAAGCAGTTAAGTGTTTGGATAAAAGTGCTAAAACTGAAAAAAAAAATTATTGATGTGTTTGGTAAATAATGCTTTTAAACATTTTTTTTTGTTAAAATGACTGAAATACCCTTATAATTGTTAATAATATGTAGAGTTGATTATTAAATGATTCAAATTAAAATTATTATATATTTATATATATATATTTTCATGAATAACTATTGATTTGTGCGCTAAAAATATTTTTTTAAAGAGTTTAAAGTGTTGAATGTTTGTGTTTGAAAAATATAATTATATATTAAAAAATTATTTATTTCTTCATGGTTACGTTAAGATTTCGTATTATGATGTTTTTTTTTTTTAATCAAAGTGGGGCTAATCAGCCGATTTATTTCACATTTTATATTTCATGGTATTATGATTTGTTGGTATTCCACATTTTGTACTTCATGATATCATATTATTTACTTATGTGGAAAGTTCCAGTAACCTCAACAAACAATGAGAAAATCTTGAAGAAAATTTGTTGTGTTGAGAGGCAACGGAGTTGTTTTTTCTTAGAGAAATGGAAGTGTGGTGTGTGAAGTGTCTGTGAAGAGTGCTGTGAAGGTAGAAGAGGTAAATTAAAAGGGTAAAATTGAAATAAGGTATAATTGCTAGGGACACAAAGATAATTTACATGATCAACTAAAATAAATTATAAGCTACTAAAAAAAAGTTGGTACTTGCTGCTTCTAGATTTTGGCTTAAAAAAACCTAAAATCAATTTATTTTAAGCAATTAAAATTTTTACCAAACACTACTTTAAGCAAAAAACCGCTTATAAGTTGGTTTGACCAACTTATAAGCACTCCCAAACACCCACCAAAGCAAGCCACAATCACAAAAAAGTGTGGTTCGGAATCCAGCAGCTTCAGAATCAAAAATCAGCTCCATGGACGAGCTTTTTAGGTCAAAAGTTAAAAACCTTCAAAATCAAAACTTGTCATGGAACGCTGTGACATTGGGAACAGATTCACGTAAAAGGAGCAATTGAACGTGAAGTATAACTTCATCCATTTCATTTAATATAACCATGTTTGAGAATTTAAATGTTAATTTGACTGTTATCTAAGAGAGTGTAGAATTAAATATTAGGAAATCGTTTGAATATAAGTGCAATTGAGAAAACATCGTAACAAAATTGAAAATTCAAATAGCTAAATGAATTTGAAATCATAAAAGTAAACACCACAAAATAAATTGGAAGTTACAACTGATGGAGTACTAAAGATTCAGATAAGTGCACCCCCTCAGCAGAAATAAAAAGGATCAAGTTTATTGTATTGTACTGGACAGTAAATACAACCTAGCCTAAGCAGAGACGTATGTATTCAACTCTAGCACAGCTATGGGATAATGGAACAACTATCCAACATTCCCTGAATCCCTAAAAATGTGACTGCAGAGAATCAAACTTGCTGAGACCTTATAAACATTTACACTTGGGCACAGAGCCAAAAAGAAAACGAAATATGTAATGTACAACTGCAAAACGATCAATTATCAGGATCATCAAAAAATGGAGCCCAATAACCAAATATGCAGGAACAAACAATAAGCAATGAGACTTAGCCTGCCCCTTGGATGACTCATCAGAGCTCGACTGGAAGATACCCTGAATAAAATTGGAAATCAAGTGTTAGATTGACAAACCTCAAGTTGGCACAAATATCGTAAACAGGAACTTGACACGATTCCCTCCTTGAACCAACAACCATGCCTCAATCTCAAGTTGGGGTTGGCAATATGAACCCTCAGTGACCATGCCTAAATCTCAGCCCACATCGTACCAAAATTATTTGACAAAAAAAATAAGTCTAGAAATTCTCTATACTTTCTATGCGCATGTTTAAGTCTAGCATATAAATCTTGGACAGAAACCTCTCCCTACACAACAACAATATCCCACCCTTTCCCTACACCACTCTCCAAAAGATCGTGTCAGTAACAAATGGTACAAATTGTTGAACTTGGAATGGTAAAGTGAAATCATGGTACAAGGAATGAGAATCTAACATGATAGCATCACTACTTCATTGTTGGCAAGAATCAACAATGCTTTGCCTGAATCTGTTGTCTCTATATTTGAAAAGGCAAATGTCATTCCTAGACTTCAAGAAATGCAGACAAAAACTGTAATTTCATCCAAAAAAATATGAGAAAATGGCTAGAGTAGTAGGTCTAAGTTATTACCAAATTCCATCAATTCTGTCAGCAAACTTCTTCCCTTGCCCTGGAATAAGACCTGATGTATTGAGAGACTTGAATGCATGACCTGCATGACACACGCAAATTTTTAAGTTCACTAAACATAAAAAATTTCTCCCAAAATTTTCAAAGGTTTATATTTATACCTTTTTCTTGGTCAGCTTCCTCGTCATTTATCAACCGTTCCGATTCAGAACCTATATTTATTGCAAGTTGATCTGCAGATCCCTTCCGCAAAGTTCGTACATGAGCAGCTGATGTAACTGAAGAAGAGGCTAAATTCTTACTAAGTGGTACCTGCAACACCGAGAATGTAGCAGGTTAGACTGCTTTCCACAAACATTTTCCTCCCAGTTTATAGAAAAAACGTTTAGTCAAAACACTAGAAAGGTCAGTCCAGTGCACCAAGCATCCCATGTTCACACATGGTCCGGTAAAGGGGCCCCAATGGAGCATGAGATTAGACGGTCTACCCTGACGCAAGCATCAGTGTTTGATTACACGGCTCGAACCCGCGACTTATAGGTCACACGAAGACAATTTTACTGTTTTTCTAAGCCTCCACTTCTTAGGTCATAACACTACATTTCACATTTGTTTGCAAAATACAAGGATATATCATTTTTGTAATAGCATACAGATACAGAGGTTAAAGAATTTATATCAGATCCTACCATGACCACAGCTACTTTGAGGGAAACGCAACCATTCAACGCTCGAGTGTTCCTTGAGTAATGACCAAAAGAGAGAAGTTTGCATTGGAAAATAAACGCAAGTGATTTAGGCAGCAAGATTTCTGTTGGATACACCAAAGTTACCTAACATGTGGGCTGCTTTGGTTCATGGAAAGAAAACAAGTTTAAAGTTCTCAATTTAACCTAAAAATAATCAGTAATTACAGGTTCTCTATATCTTCCATCGATGTTCATCTTTCTATAATTGGAAACATAACTTTAAATTCTCGTTTTACCCTTCATGAAATAATTTATAGACACACAAATGGTGAAGGCGTGTTTTAGACCAAAAATTCACAAGTCTTTCTTTCTTAAACTTTATGCCAAGTCAAATGGTGCAATTGGGACGGAGGGAGTAGTATTTTTTTATCTTCTAAATTGCAATAGAGCAGGCTCCAAACAAATATAGAATCATTTCCAGAATAGCATGATGCCAGTGGCGGAGCCGGATTTTTATTGAGGGGGTTCGGAAAAAAATTGCCCCTAATAGTAGTTGTACCTGTACGTATAGAACCAGTAGAGGCTTAAAAAAACAATAACATACCCAGTGTATTCCCTGTAGTCCCACAAGAGTGGGGTGGGGAGGGTAAGATGTATGCAGTCCATACAACTACCTCCGAGGAAGTAGAGAGATTGTTCCCGATAGACCCCCAGCTCAAAGTAGAGAACAGTAAACAAAGGGATGGAAAACATAATAGAAAATCAGGAATAAGAAATAATAAAATAGACATCAGAGAAATATGAAATACGAGACATAAGGGCAACACGGAATAAGAAAATAGGTACTAAGACATAAGACCTAGTGCACCCACCTAGTAATAACCTACACTCCCATAACAAGGACCCTATGAACACGGACCTAGGCTTACTAACGCAGCTACACAAGACTCTCCAGACTGCAAGCTACAACCCACACTCCCGCATTAGCCTTCTACCCTTATCCGCGACCTCCACACCTTCCTATCTAGGGTCATGTCCTCAGTCAGCTGGAGCTGGAGCTGCTCTATGTCACGTCTAATCACCTCCCTCCAGTATTTCTTCGGCTTACCTCTATCCCTCCTGAAGCCATCCAAAGCAAGCCTCTCACACCTCCGGACTGGGGCATCCGCACTTCTCCTCATCACATGCCCAAACCATGTAGTCTTCCTTCCCGTAACTTGTCTTCCACTGAAGCCACTCCCACCTTCTCCCGAATAATCTCATTTATTACTCTGTCACCTCTAGTAAGCCCACACATCCAACGCAACATTCTCATTTCCGCCACCTACAATGTTTGAATGTGCGAGTGCTTGACTGGCCAACACTCCGCACCATACAACATGGCCAGACGGACTGCCACTCTATAGAATTTGTCTTTAAACTTAAGGGGCACCTTCTTATCACACAACATTCCCGAGGCTAGCCTCCACTTCATCCAACCTGCTCCAATACGTTTAGAGATATCCTCATCAATCTCACCATTCCCCTGAATCGTAGACCCAAGATACTTAAAACTGTCCGTCTTACAGACATCCTGGGAGTCCAACCTCACTACCCCTTCGACCTCTTGTCTCAAGTTACTAAACTTACATTCCAAATACTCAGTTTTGGACCTACTCAACCTAAACCCCTTAGACTCAAGGGTTTGCCTCCAAACCTCCAATTTGTCATTCACACCCCCTCGCGTCTCATTAATCAGCACCACATCATCCGTAAATAACATACACCAAGGCACCTCACCTTGAATGCTCCGCGTCAACACGTCCATCACCAATGCAAAAAGGAATGGACTAAGAGTCGATCCCTGATGCAACCCGATCTCGACCGAAAACTGCTCTCAGTCTCCTCCCGCCGTTCTCACCCAAGTCTTCCCTCCATCGTACATGTCCTTAATAGCTCTGATGTACGCCACCGAGACCCCTCTCACCTCCAAGCACCTCCAAAGAACCTCCCTCGGGACTTTTATCATAGCCTTTTCTAGGTCGATGAACACCATCTGTAAATCCTCTTCCTTTCTCTACACTGCTCCACTAATCTCCTCATCAAGTGGATTGCCTCTGTCGTCGAGCGCCCAGGCATAAATCCAAACTGATTCTCCGAAATAGACACAACCCTTCTCAATCTTCGCTCGATCACTCTCTCCCAAATCTTTATAGTGTGACTCAACAGCTTAATACCCCTATAGTTGTTGCAGCTCTGAATGTCACCCTTATTTTTATATAACGAAATCACTGTACTCCATCTCTAGGCCTCAGGCATTCTCGCAGTCTTGAAAATGCCGTTAAATAAATCTGTCAACCACCTTAAACCGGCCTCGCCAGCATACTTCCAAAAATCCACCGGAATCTCATCAGACCACGTCGCCCTACCCCTCCGCATCCCACGAATAGCCTCTTTGACCTCCTCAACCTTAAAACGCCTACAGTATCTGAAATCACGACTCTTCTCCGAGTGCTCCAGCTCCCCCAACACAATGCCTCTGTCTCCCTCCTCGTTCAAAAGTCTATGAAAGTACTCCTGCCATCTCTTCTTAATTTGAACCTCCTCCACCAAAACACTACCATCCTCCCCTTAATGCACTTCACTTTATCGAGGTCCCGACCCTTCCGCTCCCTAGCTTTAGCAAGTCTGTACAACCTCTTTTCCCCGCCTTTCACCTCTAACCCCGCAAACAAGCTCTCGAACGTTGCCGACTTAGCAGACATAACTGCTAATTTAGCCTCCTTCCTGGCTACTTTGTAAGCCTCCCTATTCACCCCTTTCTCCTCCGCATCTTTACTCTCAATTAACTTAACATACGCCTCCTTCTTAATCTCCACTTTCTTCTTTACTTCCTCATTCCACCACCAGTCCCCCTTATGCCGTCCTGCCCAACCCCTCGAAACACCCAACACTTCTCTGGCAGTCTCCATGATGCCGCTGGAAGCCCTATCCCACATAGTATCCACGCCCCCCTGCTCTCCCACACCCCTTTTTCCGCCACCTTTTTCCCTATCTCCAGAGCATTATCTGGCGTCAAGCAGCCCCACTAAATTCTAGGTCGACCCTCCCCGACCCTTTTCTTCTTACACTTCTTGATAGATAAGCCCATCACTAGAAGCCTATCCTGACTTTACAATCCTTGCATAGCCCCTTATCCAGCAATAGAAAGTTAATCTAGGTCTTGGCAACTTTAAAAAAAATAAGTTGCCTGCACGCCCAGTGGGAATCTAACATAAAACATAGAGGACCGCCCAGAGCCACTGGGCTACCTATCATCTTTGATTTAAGGTGTTCCAAAATAATATATGTACAGAAACATTGAAAATCTACCTATATATACGTCATATATACCGTGTAATTTTTTGCCGAGGGGGTTCGGGGCTGCAGCCACCTAGGTCTGCCCCTACATGATGCTATTCATGGATCACCATATATTAGTAAATCAAGTAATCAAGGTAACTATAGGGTACACATACACATAATGTACAATCAAAGACACAAATTACACATATGTTCAAACTCTCTTCCTGTATTCCAACTTTTAATAGTGCTCAAGGCCTAAATCAATAATAATATTGTCGTTTTCTCACACATAAGTGAAGCACAGGGGTGTTATTGAAGGTATCTGATAACCAAATCTTTTTAGACAAGTCAAAACAAACAGTCTCAAAGGCATAAAGACAAAATCATCAGAATGCATAAGCAGCATAGATGGCTCAGATTTCCTCATCTTAACTTATATTAGATGGAGAAAATTTGGTATGACCGTGCTAAAGAGATTCTTTGGTAAGTAAAAGATGCCACATCAAATATTTTGATAGGCAGAAGGTCAACTGAATTGAACGCAATTTTGTGTAACTTTGTCTCAGGGATGCCACTTGGGCATTTCATAGTGGCCTAAGTAAATCATGTTATTTCCATACTTAGTGTGATTATCTTTTTATGCATTTTCTAATTTATCTTGCATTACACTACATCATCGTCAACAACAACATACCCAGTGTATTCCCACAAAATGAGGTCTGGGAACAATCCATACCACGACCTCAGATATAATAGATAGGTTGTTTCTGATAGACCCCCGGCTCAGGACACGTATAGCAAACAAACAAACAAGAAACATAAAAACAAACAATAAAAAGGGATAGCACACCACAAAATTATACTATTTTTACATGGTCAAAAATATTTTTATGTATACATAGTAGATGATGAACCCCCTTCGACTAGTTCGTATATTTAGTTCTGAACACCCTCAATGAAAATTGTGGCTCCGCCACTGGCCCCTCCTTATCACATGCCCGAACCATCTCAACCTCACTTCCCGCATTTCTCTTCCACCGAAGTCACTCCCACCTTCTCTCGAATAATCTCATTTCTAATCCTATCTCTCCTAGTGAGTCCACAACATCCATCTCAACATCCTCACCTCTGTTCTTCAACTTTTGAATGTGGGAGTTTTTAATTGTCCAACACGCAACTCCATACAACATAGCCGGTCGCACTGCCACTCTGTAGAACTTACCTTTAAACTCAGGAGGCACTTTCCTATCACACAAGACTCCCGAGGTGAGCTTCCACTTCAACCACTCTGCACCAATACGATGTGTGACATCCTTGTCAATCTCTCCATTGCCCCGAATCATATACCCAACAATTACATATCACCAAACAATTTACCATATCTTGCCATTCAGTTCTTCCAATAGGAACAAACTTCTTTTGACAGATCTTCTTACTTAAGAGAACGAAGGAACTAAAGCTCTTAATTATCATGCATTTGTCAAAGGGTCCTTTCTTTATCAATTTTTCGAAAGACCTTTATTCTCGACCTCTACAGATACTCAAGCAGATATATCCTTAGAGAAAATGAATAATAGGGCAAGCCAACTAAAAGATGACATTGCTAAGGAATAATAATAACTGACCAGCAATGGCCATGAAAAATATTGAAAGAAGGCAATGTAATGACTTATGCTGAAAAAGGAATGCAATGTGTTGCAATCAAAATTACCACATCTTGAACTTCAGATATCTCTGACTGAGTAGGCAAGGAAGCCGCTTCGAAGATGCCTCTTTCCTGGTTGATTTCAAGAGGTGCAACCTTAAGTTGATTAGAACTTTCAAGTGACTTAACCTTACTTGACAAGTCCTCAACAACCTTTTGGGTACCATGCAAGTCAGCAAGCAGTTCCTCTGTTTTGGCTTTCAAATTTTCAGATTCCAAGACTTTGGAAACAACCAGCTTGTCAAGCACTGGTAGAAACCCTGTCACCTGAGTCTCTTTCTGGAGATCAACCAAATTATTGCTCCCCAGCTTCTGTATAATATTTTCTAAACCAATTGTGAATTCTAACAACTCATTCTTCATTTTTTCATAGTCCTCCTCATCTCTAATATGCGCTTCAATTTCCTCCTTCAAATGCTCAATTTGCAGCACCTGTTTATCAACGCCTGACTGTAATTCTTTTTTCTCGCGAGACAATAAACTCATCTGGAGCTGCAATCCTGGGAAAGTATCAACTACATAAAAGAGCTTCCTGACATCAGGTGAATCATAAGCCTCTGCATCTCCCAGATCAGTCCCCACAAGTGTTTCAATTCCATTTAGTTTATCGAAAAGAGATCTTTTATGAGATGCTGAGAGGGTTAAGTCTTCAGCCTCTGAAAGAATAGTATCAAAACATGCCATGAGAAAACTACTATAGCCAGAGTCAACATTTTGATAATTTAAGGGGAGAAAACATAGTAAACACAATGTGTACCTTGAAAATTCAGTGAATTTCTAGCATTGAGAGACAAAAGTTCAGCTTCTTTCTCCTTGATACTATCCTCTTTTGCCTGATAATCCTCTAATTTAAGCTTCATCTCATTGCAAAGATCATTCAATTCTTCTAGATTAGTCTTCAGAACGGAGATCCTCTCTTGGAGGATTTCCTTTTCTTCCAAGACTTTCACACAAGTATTATTGCTTTCTTCCAATTTAACCTGCAAATCCTTAATAGTACCAACCATTGCATTCACCGCAGGTTTGAACTGTTCAACAAGATGGTGGTTCTGTCTAGCCGTCAATTGCTTCTCAGCAGTCCTTGCGGACTGGCTGCTATCAAACTCCAATTGATGATGTACTATAGCATCTTCACCAAATTTTGCTAATTGTTCAGGTGAGGTTTCCTTCAACTTTTCCAGGTCAAAGTGGAATCCAAGTTCAGACAATCTATTTTGAGTTAAAGCCAGTTCATTAGTTGCATCCTTAAAAGCAGAAAGTAGAACTTTAAGATCCCTTTCCAACAATTGTATAGTATTTTCCTGCGCTAGCCTACCAACTTCTGCATTGCTGACGTTTTGCTTAAGAGATTCTGTCAGTTCAATCAAGGGTAGAGTTTTGCTTTTTGTCAACTCTAGTTTTTTAAGTATGGCTTTGATCAAATCATCCATCAATCTAGAGTAACTTCCAATGTTCTCAGCAAGAATCTTGTTTCTCAATTGGAATCCATCCACAATTTTCCCAATATGAAATGTGATATTGTCACCATCAGTTGCACTTGGTTCACCGTTGGCTACTTCCTCGTTTAGAGCATCATTAAAAACAGATACTGAAGGTATTGAGAAAGATGAGTCATCCTACAGAAAGAACATAGCAGAGAGGTAAGAGAAGATACATCAAAAACATGCAGATCACCAGATCATATTACAAGTATAAGGAACATAAGTATATCCATACAGGCACAAGTTTTCCTTAATAAGACAACTCGCTTATCAACTGCAAAATTTGTAGAATGAACAAGCAAGGGACAAGTAAATGTAACCGATCGCAAGCAGATAAGATCAGAATGGCCAACAATTCGCCAGCAAGTTGTTCATTAATTAAAAAAAAAAAAAAAACACGCAATCCACCAGCAAATGGAACAAGTAATAAGCTGAAAATAAAACAATCAACAATTTCATTTACATGAATTATGAATGAGCTGTCATGATTAATCTACCTCAAAAAAAGGAGAAAAGATGACGAAAGCTATTTAGATAATTTCAAAATTCCTCAACTACATCAGAATTCAGAGATGTTTCAAGTGGGTTATTTTTCTCACAAACTATACCATACCATAAACCAACAAGAAAAAAAGCAAAGCAATGATCCACTAAAATAAACTTTCGACCAGTAAGGTTGTGGCAGGTAGGTGAAAGATTACTCCAAGATAAAAGCAAGAAGGAAGAGGAAGAAGGTGTGATGAGGCTATCACATGATTACCTTGGTAGGAGAATCTGGTAGCACTTCGGGATATACTTCAGAAAGAGAATCCCAGATTTCTTTAAGAAGAAGATCCATGTCTTTTAGGCTCTCGAACTTTTCCTCAAAAGTTTTTCGGACAGAGGAAAACAAAACCTCATCTCTTAGAAGTAACTGAAGACGGCTAAGATGAGTAGAGAGCACAAGAACTTTAGTTTCTATGCTGCCCTGTGATCCAGCCAATTCTTGCATGCAGGCGTCTAACTTTGAAGTCAGAACTACATTTTCCTCTTCTGCATTCTTCTTTTCCTTAACAAGATTGGATATTTTGTGTTCTGAATTCAACAAAGCATCTTCTAGTGACTTTACAGTCATGGAAGCATCACTTAGCTTACTGTTCTGGATATCAGTGTCCCCTTTGAGCTTGTTTATTTCGTTCTCTAGATCAGCTCTACCAACTTGCACCCTTTTATTATCCTCCGTAAGCAGAGATACATTTTTTTCTGCCAGAACTAGTGCGTCCTCAAGGGATTGTATAGTTTCATCCGCCATCTTTAGTTTGTTGGTGTGGAAAGAGAATTCCTCTTTGATTTTCTGTAGCTCAGACTCAGCAGCATCTTTACCATGCAAAGCTTCTTCTTTCTCATTCTTCAGTACTAAAGCATTCTTCTCTGCCAGGAACAAAGCATCCTCAATGGATTTTCTATCAGCAAACACATTCTCAAACTCAACAGCTTTAGCAGAAGCTTCTTCCATTGCTTTCTCTAGTTCTTTTTGAAGTAACCCCATAGCAGCTTCTAGCTCTTTCTTGTCCTCCAGGAGTTGCGAGATGTTGTTATTCGCAGCAGATGATGCATCTTCTAGGGATTTAATGGTTTTCTGGACCTCCAACAATTGGTTGGCTAAAGAACTGGCTTCATCTTTTACTCGCCCCAACTCCTGCTCGACCTCCATCTTTGCAGTTTGGCTTTCCCTTAAGTATCCTGAAATCCATTTGACCTTTTCTATGTGATCTTGAAAACCCAAATCAGCTGGAAGAACAATACCATCAAGTGACTCAATGACCTTTTGAAGCATGTTATTCCTTTCCTCTAAGAACTGCTCTAGTTGATCCCTTTGATCCTTCATGGAAACAAGATCAGCCTCCAGTTGAGGGATACGGTCCATCTCAGCTGAGAGCTTATCAATCTGCAACCTGTGGTCATTAGATAGAGATTCTTGCAGATGAAAATCTGACTTCAGCTTCTCTATTTCAGCACTCTTCTCATCCAATGCTCCTTTCAGTTTTTCTCGTTCTTGGACAAGCCCCTTGCCTTTTTTAACTGCCATAGACAACTTTTCCCTAAGTAAGGAAACTTTGTCCGCATATTGTTCAAGACTCTTCTCCAGGGATTCCTTTTCTTCCTTTAAAGCACAAAGTTCCTCAGTAACCTTGACTGAATGGTGTGACAATCTATTGAAATCTGCTTTATCCGACATCTCTTCTGCAAGTGCTTGACCATATAGCCTCAATTCCAGATCCCTAATGTACAAATTACTCTGGATCTGTTCAAAGGACTCGAATTGATGCTTATGGGATTCAAGAGAGGCACTACTTTCTTCTTTTATATTTTCGATACATTTCTTAATGAGTAGAGTCATGTCAGATTGGCTTTGATACACCAATTCTTGATCATGTGAATTGATCTTAGAAGCTTCTAGCAGCATACTGATGATTCTATCCTTATCCATTGAAGCCTGCTGCTCTTTCTGGGCAAGCACTGCATATTTATGGTTTAAATCCTCCAATTCCTCTTGCAGATAGCTTTTATGCTGTGCTTCTACCACAAGAGCAACAGTAAGCTGACCAATCTCATTATTTGCAGCCTCTTTTGCTTCTCTCATCTGCTCATGCAATATTCTTAGTTCTTCTTTAGACAGATGAAATGATTCCAGGAGCCAAGCAACCTGTGCATCAGGTCCATTCGATTGTACAGACTGGGGTAAATCAAATAATGACAAGGAAGCTGCCACTCTTTGGAGTTGCAAAGATGTTTCATTCAATGCATTCATCTCATCTGCAAGCCACTTGACTTTCTGAACTGTATCTGTTGACTGAAATTGCTCACTTCCAATGGCCTTGGACAATATTTCTTCACATTTTTGAAGTATCATCTCCTTTTGAATGAGAGCTTCCTGCAGTGAAGCAGCTAAATTTTCACTTCTCCCCAGTAAATCCTTGGTTTGTTCCGCAGCTTCAAGACTATTAGACTTTTCTTTCAACTCAATTTGGTACCTCTCCAGTTCACTAGCTTTCTCAGACAGTGACTGCTTCAAAGCATCACGCTGCTGAACTAACGCCTTTCCTTTTGTCACAGCCAAGCTAAGCTTCTCTTTTGTATTAGCATACCTTGTTCTCTCCTGTTCAATTTCAGCATTCAGCTTTGTAATTTCAGAATTTGCATTCTCGACCATCAATTTATGTTTATTAAGTTCCTCAGACAGTTTTCCATTTTCATCACTTAAAAAGCTCAGATGTTGGTATAGATTCACCTCTCTTGTTCTAAATTCAGCCAATATATCACGTGCAACCACCAATACCCCCATTTCATCCTGCATATTGTGGTCTGGTGCAACTTCAATTAAGCTACATCTAAGTTGGTCAACTTTGAAAAGGAAAACGTTATACTTCTCAACTAAGAATGAGATCCTATTCTTGATATGATACATTTTTCCTGTAACAGAATCATCAGAGAATTCTTCTTGAGGAACCATTGAAGCAAGCGAAGCTAAGATGTCATTAGCAATCTCTGTCATATGATGCTCCTTCTCAAGTTGAACCACAGACAAGTGAGCAGAATTTTCTTGTTCTGAATTTAAATGAGAAAGAGCAACATCCCGGGCCATTGAAAACTCGGATATCTTTGAGTTGAGGGCATCAATTTCTTGATTCTTCATATGTATCATGTCATTAAGTTCTCTGATTCTGCTCTCAGCCTGAACACGGTCATCCAGAACTTCTTTAAGAGACTTGGAGACATCTGTTACCACCTCATGCAATGAGGCACCAGAGGCCAAATCCTTGACTACTGCTTCACTATGGTGAAGATTCTCAACTAACTCACCATCATCGTTATTTGGCAGTGATCGAGTATCAACCAGATCCTTGAATTGATTGTTTAGGCGAGTGAGTTCAAACATAGATGCTGCTCTTTCTTCCTGCACATAGAACCTGAGTTGAGCAAATAAATATCATTGAATATAGCAGTACTTAAAGGAAACTACCTTAAATAAAACAAACCTCAGCTTCTCGAGCAATACGATCTTTTTCAGTAGCACTGTCATTTAGCATTTTGCGTAAGTGTTCTACCTCAGCTTTCAAGTCCAGATCAGGTGCTCCGTTGCTCAATCCTTCCAGTTGGGTATCCTGTGCATTATTGCTCTCTTCTACATACCGCGGAGTTTCAGGACCTTCTATGACATCAGGGCAATCAACAAACATGTCCTCCCTTCCCCCATCTTCTGTCATTCTTGCATCTTTTGTATCATTCTCTTCATACACTGCTGCAGCAACTGAAACCCCACCATTTAGATTCGCAACATCCACCTGCAAAGACTTTGTCCAAGACAAGCTCTAAGGATATTTATTTACAAGACTAACTGTGAGCTGTCAAGTTACTAAAAAATAATTGGAACGAATATGAAAATGATCAGGCAATAGTCAAGGTTTTAAATACAGAAGACCAACCAAGACTTTTCTTTAGATGCAAATTCCAGGCTAGCAAATAGGACCTTAAATCCTATCCTGCCAATCCTTTACCTCAATATTTAGACACTAAGAAAATGATTTCATATTCTCTACCAAGTATTTTCTAATATATAGGAAGTAAACACATAATTCAACTAAGAACCCAATCCCATACGGGAGCAAAAAATAAGGCTATGGAGATATGAAGTGGAGTGCTTGATAAATGTGACAAAAGGCTTTCAAAATGGAAGGCGCAATCTATCACTCTTAAGAGGAAGGAAAATTCTGATAAAAATCACCTTGGATGCTCTACCCACCTTTGTTATGTCCCTGTTTTCACTACCAGCAAAGGTAGAAAGAAAAGAGATTGGCTTCATGAAGAAGAAACTTTTTGTGGCAAGGATGTAAGGAGAGGAGACCAAAGCTTTAGAGTCCGTTTGGATGGGCTTATAGATTTTGGCTTGTATAAGCCAAAAGCCATAATTAAGGAATTCTAACTTGTGGCTTTTGGCTTATTTTTACCTTTTTTGGCGTAAAAGCACTTTTTTATTTTACCCAAACACTACAAAGTGCTTAAAGCTAAGTTGCTCGGACTCTCCAAAAATGTTGCCGCACCCGTGTTGGATCCTCCAAAAATGCACTACTTTTGAAGGATCCGACACGCACCTGATGACATTTTTGAAGAGTTCGAGCAACATAACTTAAAAGCAATCAAAATAAGCCAATCCAAACAGGCTCTTAATCTTGTTAACTGGAAAGAAGTTATGTCCAGCAAAAAAGGAGGCCTAGGGATCAAAAATTCAGGTCACAAATAGAAGCTTACTATGGAAATGACTTTGGAGGCTCAACACAGAAGATAGTGCTTTATGGAAGAGGATGATCATCCACAAATATGGGCAGCAAGACTAATGGATCACTTCTCCATAATCTCTACCTATGGAACAAGCATTTGGAAGACACTTAGAAAGCTCTGGGAGGAGTATGCCCTAAACATTAGATTCACAGTTGAGAATGGAAGAAGAATATCCTTTTAGTGTGACATTTGGTTAGGGCAGGGTCCTCTAAAAGATTTATTCCCGGACCTATTTTGCCTAACAACTCACCTGAATCTTTGATAGAGGGCATGTGGAGCTAACAGGGATGGAATCACTCCTTCACAAGACTCCTAAATGATTGGGAGATTGGTAGGGTAGCTGAAATGCAACAGAGTTTGGAGATTTTCTATGGTAACAGTAATGCAGGGGTTCAGCTACATGTATTGGAGGAACAAGCAAGAACTTTTCAGTCAGCTCAGCATCTTCTATGCTCTCAGAAGTGCTCACCCCACAGCTCGGTCTTGGAAACACATACGAAAGTGAAAATCCCCTTTCAAGGTCACAATGTTTTTTGGCTGGTTGCTAGGAAAGCATGTCTGACTTGTGATATTCTACAGGAGAGAGGGATCAAGCTGGATTCCAGATGCTTCTTATGCAAAGAAAAGGAGGAAAACAACAGCCATCACCTCCTACATTGCAAGATAACTGATACACTGCAGCAATTATTCTTGTCCTCAGCAGGAGGATTAAATTGGGTGATGTCAAGTAATTCCGTACTTCCTATGGTCCTGGAATGCTATCAAGACAAGAAATACGCAGAAAGAAACAGGAGGTGTTTGAGGGAAGATGTAGATCTATCCAAAGAATTCAGCTAAACTGTTTTTTGTCTTTTCAATTCTGGTGTAAAGAGAACTATATAGAGGACGCAGAATAACTTGTAGATTTATTTTTGATTTCTTGTAAGATTCATGTCCCTCTGTAATCTCTACATTTATTTTTCATATGCTAGTACCAACTTGGTGCTGATGAATACAATGTTACCTTACTCAACAACAACATACCAAGTGAAATCCCGTGAAGTGGGGTCTGGGAAGGGTAGAGTATACACAAACCTTACTCTACCTATAGGAGGTCGAGAGGCTGTTTCCAGAGGTCCCTTGGCTCAAAAGAGGCAAATCAAAGTAATAACAGAAAGGAAAAATGGCAGGGAAGAAAAACAAGACAACTAATATGACACCCGGAGCATATATACAAGGAACCGTAGTATCAATAATAAGGTGCAACCACTTAAAAATAGTAAACAACAGATACTAAAAGCCAAAGACTACAAGAGTAGGCTAATCTTACGATAGATACGGTGCTCTAAAGACTACAAGAATAGGTTAATACTAAGACACTACCTATTAACCTTCTACCCTTATCTGAGACCTTACTCAAAAAAAGGTTTGCAGATAATTTTCAATAAAACAAGGGACAAAACACTAATGTGCCTCCTCCAAAGAAACCACAAGTGTCGAAGCACTCACTCTTTAAGATGTCATAACTAACGGAGTCCATATAGTCGAGTGCAAAATTGCAATAGCAGGATAAGTTTTAGGAAGTTATTTTCGATACAAAAGCAAAGTGAGGAAAAGGACAGATTAAATCACCGACACATAAAACATGAAGATACGGAATCAATATTAGGCGAATTTGCACCGGATTAAGAGCAGCTGGTGAAACCCCAACATTTTCATCAGATGTGGAACCATCTCTGACCTGCTTTTCTGACATTGCATGTCCCAATCTCCCAAATCCAGCTTCTATTTTCCTTTCAACAAACAAAAAAGGGCTTCTGAAAAAGCGAAAAAAAAAAATACTAATAGTCAATCCTTCTTGACACCTATATCGATATATGTCTGAAGAAGTGAAAAAGAATCAATCTTTCATGGTACCCAAATAACTATATTTCCTAAAAAGTGAAAAAGATTATTCTTAAATAAACAAAAGAAGAAGAATTATGATGTAAGAGGAGAAAATGATAAGAAACCTAGGGAAATGATGGCGTGTGTAATGTGTTGTGTGGATCTTGGATTTGTGCAAATCACGTGAACGAATTCCAATTTAGTGTACATTTGAGTTTTACTGTTTCTGTTCATCTAACGGCGTCGTCTGGCTAAAGTGTCAGTTGTTGGTTGTTACAAGTTGAGAAGATTGCTTCGCGTTCCCGTTATTTAATAGAGTGTATAAGAATAATATAAAATATGATGTATTCATAATATTTGTGTTATTTATGTTTGTATTTTTTTTATGCAATGTTTAATTTGATATATTAAAAAAAACATGAATTACATAATTTCTAAAAAAAAAAAAATTTTTACATAATACCCTTAATATATATGTTGGAAAAGATGCGGAAAATTTTTTGAGAGGTAATAGGGTCTTTAATAATGTTAATTCATGCATTAGATTCATTGATTTTGAGGTATTAGTAATACACAATAAAGTATATAACTAATGTTTGCATTAGTTATACATAGGGTAAAAAGGTATACCAAACAAGGTACTATTAAAACACATTAAACTAATGCATGCATTAACATTTCAATACACTCTACCAAAGTTTGGTAGAGTGTATAAAAGCAATGCAAAATATAGGATATTAGTAATGCTTGCATTAGTAATAATTATATTATTTATGTTTGTATTAGTTATGCATGTATTATTTCTTATACATTGTTTGGCTTGATGTATAAGAAATAATACATCATACATAATTTCTATAAAAGAAATTTTTATTTATAAAAATACCCTTACTTGATTTTACACTTTTTAGCAATAAAGTTCTTTTGTTATTTCAAATATAATTAGTATTGTTGAACTATTATATAAATGTTTAGGATTAATTGCAAGATCTTCGTCTTTGCACAAAAATGTTACGCCGACGAATTAACGTAGTAGAAATAAAAATAAAATATAAGACATAAAATTAAGAAATAGTCTCAATTTAAAAAAAAATTACACTCTCGAAGCAAAGCAAAAATATGTTATAGTTATTCAAATCAACCATTAATTGTTGTAAATTCAAATGGTGGGAAAAGAAATTGTGAAATGTTTTGAAAAGACTCACTACTACTGATTAAAATGGCGGGAAAAGAAATGGTGAAATGTTTTGAGAGGGAAATTAAAGGGTATTAAGATCATTTAATAAATTAATGCATGTGATTAAAGTCTTTGTATTACTAATACGTAGGAAATAGAGTATATTACTAATACACACTTCAATACACAATAGAGTATATAACTAATGCTTGCATTAGTTATATATAGGCAAAAAACCTTACCAAACAAGATACTAGCAGTACACATTAACTAATGCATGCATTATATTTTACAATGCAAGATACTAAGGGGTCGTTTGGTAGAGTGTATAAAAACAATGCAACATATAGTGTATTAGTAGTGCTTGCATTAGTAATAATTATATTATTTATGCTTGTATTAGTTATGCATGTATTTTTTCTTATATATTGTTTGATTTGATGTATAAGAAATAATACATCTTACATAATTTTTATAAAAGAAATTTTTATTTACAAAAACACTCTTCTTTAATTTTATACTTTTTTGCAACAAAGTTCTTTTGTCATTTTAAACATAATTAGTATTGTTGAACTATTTTATAAAGGTTTAGGATTAATTGTAAGACCTTCGTCTTTGTGCAGAAATGTTACGCTGACGGATTAATATAGTCGAAACAAAGATAAAATACAAAACGTAAAATTAAGAAATAGTCTCAAATTTATTTATTTTTATCTTTTAAAGACTCTCGAAGCAAAGCAAAGCAAAAATACGTTATAATTATTTAAATCAACCATTCATTGTTGTAAATTAAAATGGTGGGAAAAGAATCTGTGAAATATTTTGAAAAGATTCACTATTGCAAATTAAAATGGCGGAAAAAGGAATGGTGAAATATTTTAAGAGGAAAATTGAGGGGTATTAAAGTCATTTAATAAGTTAATGCATGTGTTTAAAGTCTTTGTATTACTAATACAGAGTGTATTACTAATTCACACTTTAATACACAATAGAGTATAACTAATGCTTGCATTAGTTATACATAGGCAAAAAGACGTACCAAATAAGGTACTAGTGGTACACATTAACTAATGTATGCATTATATTTTATAATACACTCTACCAAACGATTTCTAAGGGGTCGTTCGGCAAAGTGTAGAAGAATAATGCTGGATACGATGTATTAGTAATGCTTGCATTAGTAATGTTGGTATTAGAGACACTTGCATTAGTTATGTTGACATTATTTTTTATACACTATTTCATTTGATGTATTAAAAATAATACATCTTGTATAATTTTTATTAAAAAAATATTTAATTACAAATACTCCCTTTACATTTCTTTGCAACAACATGAATTCCAGCAACTTGAGGAGAACCAACAACTTTTTACCGATGCAGCCATGTCAGCTATTTGTTGAATTGCTCAAATTTAAACTTCAAGTCGTCAACAGCAGAGACAGAAGAAAACAGACTCATTTACTATATAATATAATAATGAATCCATAAGAGTCCAAGCTTAATTTGATTAGAGATCTGTTAATTTTTCAACATTTTTGCCTCTTTAGTTCCTCTGGACAATTGAGTATATCAATGAAAATTTTTTATTTATGATCACGAGATTTAAATGCAAAATGTTGCAAAGCACAGGAAAAGACAAAATAATAAAAAAGGACTTGAAAAATGTTCTAGTAGGGATTTGAGGGGTAATTTTGTCATTAATCAAGTTAATGTATATATTGGACCCCTTTGTATTGCTAATACATGAAAAAAATGATGGTATTAATGATACAGTGTAACACACATTAGAGTGTATAAGTAATACAAACATTAGTTATACCTAGGCTAAAAATTTATACCAAACAAGGTATTAGTAGTACATAAAAATAATACTTACATTGTATTTTCTAATACACTCTACCAAATGACCCCTAATGGACTTTGTGAGAAGCAAAATAATGCAAAAACATCTTAATACTCACTCGATTTACATATTTCGTATGTTCAAAACTTCTTATCAACCGTTATTAAATAGACACATGCATTATACATGTATAAAAGTGTGAAGAAGCAGGCACCTCTTTGTTGACGTTCCTACTTCCTCTATGATTTTACTATATTATCCCTAATTAATAATATTTAATAAAAAAAAGGAAAATAAACAGTTATAATATGTATGCTTTAATACAAAAAAAAAATGATATAAAATGATAAATTAACTCTTTATGTTTTAAATTAATTTGACACCTTGTATAAGGCCAACTTAAATTTTTTTACAAGTATCTTTTATATTAAATTTGCTATATCACTTCTAATTAGTTATTATGAGTTATTTCAGATATGTCTATTTAGCTACTTCAATCGTGATATTTGATTGACTCTTACATATTAGAAAATTTATCAAGTTTAATTAAAAAAACAAAATAGACATTTATGACATGTCTGTTTCAGCTGTTTCAATGATAATTTTACTATATCGCCCCTAATTATATTTTTAGAAGTCATCTAAGTATTAAAAAGTTAATAATATTTAATAAAAAAAACAAAACAAATATAAAATGATAAATTAACTCTTGATGTTTTAAATTAACTTGACATTTTATATGATGCCTAATTTTTTTTTTCACAAATTTTATAGCAATTTTGTTATTTCACTTCTAATTAGTTATTATGAGTTATTTAAGACATGTTTGCTTCGCTACTTTAATCGTGATATTTGGTTGACTTTCAAAACTATATCAGTGCTACTTAAATTGAAATAAAAAAATAATTATAAATCATAATAATTAATAATTTAAATTATTTTTAAAATATAATTGACTATTTATGTCATAAAAGTTTAGCCAAAGAGAATATTATAAATTACAATACTAACAGTTTAAAATTGTAAATTACAATGTTAAAAAATATTATAAATTACAATAGCTAACAGCTTAAAATATCTAAAAATATATTAAAAATATAATTAATTATCTAATTTTTTTATGTCACATAAATTAAAACAAAAAATAACATATATTGGGCCCGTGCTAGCACGAGCCCTGAACATCTAGTATATATATATATATATATATATATATATGTTAAAGAAACAATAAGGACTTATTTAGTCATGAAATTCTTTTTATTTTTTCAAAAAAAAAAAATTATCTCAAATATAATTTCAAGTTGATATTTGGTCATGAGAATTTCAAATATAACTTGAGTTGTATTTAAAAAAGTGAAAAACAAAAAAGGAGTTATTTTCACTATTTTTCATCTTTCTTCTTTCACAAAAATTCAAAAACAACTAATTATAGTTATGGACAAAAATAACTCCGATTCCAATTTCAACTCCAACTTCAAAAATTTTGTTTTCATGGCCAAACACCCACTAAATAATAGAATTTTTTTTTGTAATATTACTTTATGAATATAAAAAATTTAATGTCTTGAAAAAGACATTGAGTGATTAATAGTATTTAATAGTAAGAGTTAAATGAGAGGAAAAGATAAATTCCATTGATTTTTCAACCTGGACAAGTATTGTTGGACATTTATTTTTAGTGTAGTGGACAAGCATTGTTGACAGAAAAACAAAAATGCTCTATTCTCTCTCCTCTACTCCTTGACCTAACCCTACTATGCCACCACCACAGTTGCCGGTGACCCTGACTGATCAGGTGGCCATCCAAAGTACAAACACTGAATTTTCTCCACTCCTTAATTGATATGCCTCCCATGACATAGAAGATGATAGTGCAAAATCGCGTATTCATAGTGACAAAAAATATGGAGATCTCTTGAAACCCCAAAGGCTTAATCAAGGTTTTATCCCAATAACACTAATGTGGAACCAATTCCCATCAAAACAATTGCAATAATTGATGGAGTTTCTTGTGTGAGATGAAATAAAGAGAAAGTTTCACGGATGAATGTAACTGAGAATCTACATCTGACAATTATTGAGAAATTTTCACAATGATGGCCTGATATTGATGACATGAGGAAAACATTGCCTAGTCAAATTAGTATAAAAGGAGCGTGTCAAATAGGAGTTCTTAGAAACAGGCATATTCTGATTAGGTGCTTATTAAATAAGGATTTTGGTAATGTAATGGCTAAGAACTCATACTACATCAAAGACAATAAGGGTAGAGCTTTTCTCATGAGACCTTTGATCTATGACTCAAACTTTAGAGTGAATAGGAAAACTATACAAGCATTAGCCTGGATATCCTTCTCCAATCTTAACCCAATTTTTTTTGGCAAAGAAACATTTTTTCTCTTGCATCTGCAGTTGGCAAGACATTATACTTAGATATGGCAACAATAAATAAAACTCAATCTAGTTGTGCTAGAGTCAAAGTTTTAATTGATCTCAAATACAATCTTCCCAAGTGGGTTAACATGGAAATTTGTTATGAAGATTCAGGAGTTATTAAGAATATTCAAGTCAAAATACAATATGATCACTTGCCTAAGTACTGCTTTAAGTGCAATCTTCAAGGTCATTGTATGGAGAACTGTCGGGTGTTGCATCCAGAACTAAGACCAGCAACAAATCATGGTGGGGATGATAGTGAAGGTGCAACATCTTCAAAAAAGTATCAGTAGAATAATCCTCAAATTAAGTAGAACAATCAGCAAAAACAACGGCAACATCAGCAAGAAAAGTTGGTTACTCCAAAATAATTAGCAAGTGGGAAGATTGTTGGAGATTGGGAAACTTGGAAAGAGATAAAAAAATAAGAACAATAATTTAGGCATGGTGAATATCCCTCATATCCCAGATAATCAACCAACAACAAGTAATAGAGTAACTACTAGTAATGAATTTGAAACACTGACATGTGAGGTAGAAAAGGATGAAGTAGAGAATGATGTTGTAGATGCAGAGAAGCAAACTAAGAAGGTGATCCATAAAGATGACTCAGGCTTATGCATACCCCAGAGCACAAAATCTGCAACGCTTAAAGGTAAAAGTCAAAATAAAATCACCAATAGTAAGGACACAAACAAGGAAAATATGGTAACAAAAGGAGGGACAAATTCAGTTCAGTTTAGTTTGGTTGAGAAAATAAGAAAAATTAAAATTCATTCTTCTAGTTCTGATTCTAAGAAATGGGAGAGATAGAGTGGAGAAAGAAGAAGATATGAAAAAAGGGGAAATGATAAATAATATGTCAGATAAAAGGGTGGCAGAAAGAGCAGGAAATGTACAAAATGGACAGATTGATAATACATTTAGGGAGATTATTTTGGCTCCTATGAACATAAGCCACATTCAAGCAGTTCAGAGTGGTAAGATAATTGATACTGGGTAGGAATAGATGGAACAAATTAATAGCAGCTCTCATAAAGAGGATTCTCCAAATAGAAAGCTACATAATATAGTTACACATAAATTAGGTGTTGAAGAACTTAAAATAGTATATAAGGAGGTGCAGGATAGTAAATTAAGCAAAATAGCTAATAATGGCAGCAAAATGGGTAAGGGAAAGAAGATCAGGAAACAGGTCCAAGGGTTCTTACAAGAGGGGCTGCCACCAAAATCAGTCATAATCAATGATGAAAACATTGATTTGGAACATTAGATCCGTTAAAATTCATAAAGCTTTTAATAGAGTACACATGTTGCATAAACATCACAAATTCAGTTTAGTTGCTTTTTTGGAGCCTTTTCAGAGAGCCAATCATATCAGCAAGTACAAGAGAAAATTAGATATAATGCAAGCAGAATCTAACATAAATGGCAAAATCTGGTATTTTATTGATAATACTATTTCTGTAGAGATTACAGCTGATTCTGATCGGCAAATTACTTCGAAATTAACATGCTCTGACAGAGTGTGTTACACTACTCTAGTTTATGCCAAATATAGTAATAATGAAAGACTCGGATTGTGGGATTCTATTTATAATTCGGCAAGCACAATGAATTCTTCTTGGCTAGTGGAAGGAGATTTCAATGTCATTACGAATGAAAATGAAAAAATTGGTGGATTGTTTTTTTTGCCAAATAAATATGAGGATTTTTCCTTTTGTATGAACTCTTGTGAATTATTTAAAATTAATTTTAAGGGCAGCCCCTTCACTTGGTGGAATGGAAGAATAGGTCCAGACTGCATCTTTAAAAGGTTAGACAGAGTAGTGATTAATCAATAGTGGCAAGATTGGTATGCAGATATGGAAATGGAGCATTTTTCTAGAACTGGTTCTGATTATGCCCCAATATTGATTACAAAGAAGAAACAAATTCAACAGTTTTTCAAACCTTTTAAATTTCTGTTATTCTGGACAAAAAATAAGGAGTTTTATGGATTTGGTAAGGAATAACTTACTGGTGGACACTGAAGGCAATTGTTTCCATAGATTTAATCAGAAAATCAAGAGAGTTAAAAAGGCTTTGTCTAAGTGGGCAAATATACTTTTGGAGACATATTCAAGGAATTGAATATTAAAGAAGAGATAGTCAAATTAAAAGAACAACTTTTTGAAGAATAATCTTCCTCTATTAACAGGGAGATACTTCAAAAGTCTCAAGCTGAATTGAAAAGATATTTGCACTTTGAGAAAGAATTTTGGAGACAAAAATCTGGCCTTAGTTGGTTCACAGAAGGTGATAAAAACACAAAATTCTTTCATAATATTATGAAAGGAATGAGAAAAAGATTGTAGATTAAAAGAATTCATAACACTGAAGGTCAATGGCTTGGAAAGGAGGACTTAATGGCCGAGGAAGCTATTTTATTCTATCATAAACAATTTTATCAAGTAGAGGAATATAATGACTTTTCTCTTTTGGATCACGTGCCTACCATGATCATTGTGGATACAAATGATCAGTTATGTATGGATCCAGATATGAGGAAAATAAAAAAGGTTGTTTTTGAGTTGAATAAAAGCAGTCCAAGTGGTCCGGATGGTTTGCGAGGTCAATTTTACCAGATATGTTGGGATATAGTAGGGGAAGATATTGTTAAAGTGGTACAAGCCTTTTTCCAATGTCACACACTTCCTAGGATAATTTGTAATACCCCGCACTTTTCTAAGCTCAGTTCAGTTTATAGTTCATAGATAAGAGACTTAAAACCTGAAATTTTAGCTAAGTGTTGGGGACTTATTTTTATTTTTTGGCTTTTTAACTTTGAGAATTTTTAAAGTAACCTTTCCAACCCCGAGACGTATGTTTTTGAGTTATTTCATGTTCAGGTGCGTAAAGAGCATGTCTTGAAGAAGTTTTGGATTTTTCGGACAAAGATTAGATCATGTTTGGATTTCGAAAATAGCAAGTCATCGCGATAGCATTGCGACACAGTCATTATAGTGATGGATGGCCCATCACATCACGACACCTCCTTAATCCATACTTCAGTTGCGAATTTAAATGTCTGAAGGGAAATAACATCTTTTCCCCTCAATCCAAGTCACCATAACACGACTTATACCAGTAATTTGGGCGTAATTTGCCCATTCTCCTTCAATTTTCTCTCAAAAAAACCCTAACTACCTCCCAAGAATCTCAAAATTAATTATCTTCTCTTCAAGAAACCAGAAATTGTGCTTTCCAATCCAAGAACATTTAAGACAAGTTAATTTTCTTTCAAGATTAAAACTTTAAGGTATGTTTGATGTTTGGGCCCTTTCACCCATGGGGTCCAAGAACCTATTTTTATGTTCTAATTCATGAATTTACGTGTTTACAATGAGTTATCTTCATGAAGCTTTTATGAATTTTAAATTATACATGATTTTTATAAGTGATTTTCGTTGAAAGTAGCCCTTACGAGTTTGAATGAAGAAAATTCCTAGTGAAATTCCTAAATTTATGGTTTTAGTGTTATAATGATGTTATTCCCATATGTTTCAATCATTCCTATGCTTAAGTTCATGAATTTTAAGTGTTTGATAAAATGCCTAAGAGATGAATTTTGAACTATGATCCCCTATTATGTTCTTCAAAGCTTTCATGTGTCCATATTGTTAATTCCATTCAGTACTGGGGGTTATGAATACCCAAAACTTAGCTGTTTATTTAGTCTCAGTATTTTTTAGAATGGTTTTAGATATGTATGAGCATTATTCATTCAATCAGTTATCATAATCAGTTAAACTTAGATTAGTTGAGTAATCCGAGTTAGTTCAGTTGGGAGTAATATTTAGCGCCGAGCTAACCTTGGGATGGGGGATCACTTGCATGTAGAGGGTGTGACTTTTAGTAACAGTCCCTTGGTTCCAGAACTACGTAGCCAGCATAGGTTAGAGATATCAACCTGCCAGTTGAAGGTTGATAAAGTATTACCTGCTAGTTGAAGGCAACACGTTTCTCATTAGAGCACCTGCCAGTTGAGGGTGACTCTTTAGTGGATCCACACAGCCATTGTTAGTACCCATGGCATGGTACTAACATCCTTCCAACTGGGGTCACAGGTTGGACCCAAATCATCTTAGATCGGGGTATGTCGGTTAGATGATACCTCCCACAGTCTCAGTTCAGTATTCAGTATAGAATTCAGTTTCAAGCTTGTTGACCATAACATACAGTTATCAGTTATTTAGTTATCCGTATTTCAGTTTACCAATTATTTTGAAATCAGATTATATGTTTGGTCATGCATTCACAGTTTTTACAGTTTTTATGCATTTATATTCAGCTACCTTATGTTATTTATTCAGTCGGTTATTATTCATGTACATAAACCTATGCATATCAGCCTAACCTCATCTCTCATACCAGTATATTCAAATTACTAATTGCATACTTTTTTCTTGTGTTATGATATTTAATATCATAGGTTCGAATACTCAGGCTCTCAACCACGCATAGACGGTTCAGCCTATCAGTAGTAGTAGTCGTGGTGAGTCCTCATCTATCGAGGACATGGTGATTTATTTTAGTTTACTTTAGTATTTCAGTAATTTCTTTCAGTTATCAGTTGGAGTTAGTTGGGGCCTATCCCATAAACTTTTTTCAGTCAATTTTAGAGGCTTCCAGACATTTCAGTCAGTCAGTTGATTTGTTAAACAATTCAGTCAGATTTCCATTCTGTTCGTTCATATTTCAGACTTGAGAATTTCATTGTATTAATTTCAGTACTGAAAACATGTGTCACTATTCAGTTAATTCCGCACATGTTTATTTTATTACCACATTATTCAGTGCTCACAGTAGGTACCGGATCATGGGTTAGCTTGTGGTATTTTGGAACCGTAAGCATTGTTGTCGCAACTAGTGGGTAGCCTCAAGTCGTGACACAATCACTCACACTAGTCTTGTATTGTTACCTAAGAAGGAAAATACTGAGACATTTTCAGTTCTCAGACCTATCAGTTTGAGTAATTTCATTAACAAAGTGATTTCTAAAGTTATTCATGGCAGATTAGAGGTTTTGTTGCCACAAATCATATCTCCTAATCAATATAGTTTTGTTAAGAAAAGAAACATTATAGTTACTGATATCAAATTAAGGGGTAACTGACCAATGTGGTGATAAAGCTTGATATGTACAAAGCCTATGATGGAGTATCATGGCTATTTCTCACAAGAGTTCTAAGAAATATGGGATTCAATGAGAAGTTCATTGACATGATTTGGAGATTGTTAGCCAATAACTGGTATTCTATCATTTTTAATAGGAGATCAAGGGGTTTCTTTCATTCAACTAGAGGAGTAAAGCAAAGGGATCCATTGTCACCTTCTTTGTTTATTATATCCACTGAAATACTGACTAGAGCTCTTAATGATTTAATGAAAGAAAACACGTATAAGGTATTTGGCATGCCTAAGTGGAGTGACAAGATCAATCATCTTGTTTATGCAGATAATACCATTATTTTTAAACCTTCTGATTCAATAACTTTAAAGATGATCAGGAATACTTTGCATGAATAAGAGAAGATCTTTAGCCAGATTATTAATGTTGATAAGTCTTTTTCTACATGTATCAAAAGGTGGAACATACACTTATTCAGGAGATGACTTCAGTTACAGGATTTCAAAGGGGTAATTTTCCATTCAAATATCTGGGATGTCCTATTTTTTATGCTAGAAAGAAGAAAGCTTTCTATAATGATCTTATTAAAAAGATCAAAGCTATGTTGCAGAGTTGGAAAGGCAAGTTACTCTTATATGGAGGTAAGGCTGTTTTGATTAAAAAAATGTTTTACAAATTATGCCTTTATATCTATTATCTGTTATGGACCCTACCAAATATACTAATACAGAAAGTGCATAGGATATTTGCTAGGTGTTTTAGAGTAATAAGGAAGAAGGCAGGAGCATACACTGGGCTTCTTGACTAAAACTATGTCTACCAACAGATGAAGGAGGTATGGGATTCAAATCTTTATTTGAAATTTCTAATACTTTATTTGCCAAATTATGGTAGAATTTTAGAACTTTAGGAACTCTGTGGTCCACTTTTATGTGAAACAAATATTGCAAGAAGAGAATCCCAAGCATGGTTGCATGGAGAGGAGGATCACAACTTTGGAAAAAGATGCTTAAAGCAAGAGATGAAGGGGATCAAAATATTTAGTGCGAACCAAAGAATGGCTCAACAAGCTTTTGGTATGATAATTGGTCTAAGTTAGGTCCTTTACATCAACTTGTGCCAATTGAGAAGGGGAATAATGAAGTAGAAGTAAAACATTTCTTTCAGAATGAAAAGTGGAATGAAGATTTGTTTGCTCAATATTTTCCTAATTCTTTGGTCAAGTACATACTTGAGGAATATCTTAAGAGAGTGCAGTCTAAAAATAGGGACAAACCTTGGTTGTTGATTACCAGTAATGATAAATTTACAATCAAAAGTTCTTGGGAAGCTATAAGTTATAAGGAAGATAAATAATGGTTCTTTAAGCAGATGTGGATAAAAGGTTTACCTTTCAATATCTCTTTTTTATGTGGAGAGTGTGGAGGAAAAAGTTGCTAGTAGATGACATATTGGCCAAAAATGGACTAAATTTAGTTTCAAGGTGTAGGTGTTGTGATAATCATCAAATTGAGGACATGAATCATTTATTCCTAATTGGTGAATTTGCTAACAGGATTTGGAGACTATATACAGGTGCAGAATATATTCAATGGAATCCTACACAGCTTAACCATGCCATTTCTATCTGGTGGAAAGCTGAAACCTGCTCTAATAGTAAAACACTCATCCAGGAAGCTCCAACAATAATTTCGTGGCAACTCTAGAAAAGAAGAAATTGTATTCTCCATGGAGGTACAATGATATTTTATGTGGTAATAAATGAGATCAATCAATATTTGTACCTATTGGCAAAGGTAAGATTTTCATCAATCTCAGATCTTCCTAATAATTGGACACAATTAATTGAGAGACTGAAAAGGCACAGATATGTGGGTAGGAGAGAATGCAGATTAGTGAAGTGGGACTTTCCACCTACAGAGACCTTTAAATGTAATACAAATACTTATTCTAATAGCAATATTAGTTCTTTGGTATTTTGTATTAGAAACAGTGATGGGGACTTGGTTTATGCTGAAGCTAAAATCATACCTAGAACTAACTGTTTAAATGCAGAGGCTCTTGCTATTAAAGAGGGAGTGGAGTATTGTGTTAGGCATGAGTTGTTTCCTCTTATTATAGAAAAAGATTCATTGGCTACACATAAAATAATAAATAGAGATTGGGATTGCCTTTGGGTCCTAAGAAGAAGAGTAGGATTAATAAATAAAAGGAAAAAGAAAAGGGTGATGCAGATTAAGCACAATTACAGAGAAGAAAATTAAATAGCAGACTTTTTAGCTAACAATGTTGGTCATTTTACAGGTACAGATACAAACATTGGCACAGATACGAACACTACAACAATATTCAAAAGCTTCTACAAAAAGCACAACAAATCCTGTTGTCTGATAAGCTTAATATCCCTTATGCGAGGATCATAGATGGAGTTGCTTAGTAATAAGGAAACAAGGAAATTAGAAAAATAGGAAAATAAGTTGGAGTTTATTCCCACAAAATTATCAGAAAGAAAAATCATAATAAGGCTTAAGGCAGGACATTTTCAGATTAGAACAATAAACTAGTCATTCAAGCAGGAAATTTGCAGATTCAACTAGACACACAATACAACCATGGTATAGTTTTATACAATGAGTGTTTTCTAGGTAGTTGAGGATTGCAATGGTGGTTGTATCAACTTCGTATAAAGTCCATCCCACTAAGAAAAAATCAACAATCAATTGAACACTAATATGGAATAACTAGAATCACTCACAAACTATAAATCTATACATTACTAGCTACAGTACATAGAGAAGCAGTAGATCTACACTCCTGAAGTTATCACTCTTGATGAAGACTTCTTTTTGGGACAGAAATCATGGCATCTGTGAGAGACTGTGAGGTTGCCTAAGTGATTGCTACCTAAAGATTGATAAATTATAAGATATTATAGAAATTTCTAAAATAGAAAGCTTAAGATAACGGAGATAGGTGTAACTCCTCGAGTCTGTACCCCAGATGATACACGGTGCTCATAATCCTGAAGGACCACAAGCTAACCTATGACTGGTACCTACTGCAATAACTGAATAATAATACAGTAAATATGCAGAAAATAGGCAAAAAAAATAGCCATAAGGTTTAATACTGTAAATAATACTTGATATGGTATCACAATACCGAAAATTAAACATCAATACTGAACACTGAACAACTATTTGAAAATACTCTAGTCTGAAAAACCTCCAAACTATCTGAACTGTAGAGTTGATGGGACAAGTCCCCAACTAACTTCAACTACTAAAAATGAACTAAAATGCTGAAATAAATAATCACATCCTCAAACTATGAGGACTTACCACTAACTATGTATGCTGAGAATCTGAACTGCTAATTGTGCTCGGGAGCCTTGCATCTGAACCTATGATATAAGACATCAAAGTGCAAAAGAAAGGTATGCGTCAGTCCTTTGAATGTACTGGTATGCTCAGTGAGGTAAGCTGAAATGCATGGGTTCATATGTATGAACAATACTAAATAAATATCATGAGTATGACTGAATGAGAGTACATGCATGAATATGAAAACTATACTGAGATCGTAATAACACTGAATACTAAATCTGAATACTAATTAATGGATATCTGAGTATACTGATACTACATTACTGGTAACTAAATGATTGTATCCTACAGTCTTGATTCTGTGGAACTATACTAAATCCCGTACTGAGCTGAATGACTATTTCTGACAGTCCTGAATCTGTAGAATTGAATTGAGTTTCATACTGAGACTGAATCTGAAATTGAGACTGTGGGATGTAATCATCTAATCGACATGCCTCTTCTTTAAGTGATTTGGGGTCCAACCTGTAACCCCAGTTGGAAGGGCATCAATATTATGTCACGAGTAAAGACAAGTGCTGAGTCACCCTCATCTGGCAAGTACTCTAAATGAGAATGGTGGTACCCAAAACTGGCAGGTAGATCACTTCATCAACCTCAACTGGTAGCTTGATGTCTCAACCTACGTTGGCTACGTAGTTCTGGAATGCAAGGACTGTTTCTAAGGATTTCACCCTCTACTGGCAGGTGAGTCTCCATCCTTGGGTTTACTCGATGCTGAATCCTACTCCCAATTGAATAGACGCTGGACTGAATTCTAAACTGTACTAGGCGAGACTGAACTGTTACTGATCATACTGTATAACTAAACTGAACTGATTTTATTAATTCTGAGTTCACTGAGTTTTCCTAAGTTTTATAACTAACTAAATTCTAGTGATCGAGAAATAACTGATTCTACTTTGTGACTGACCATGGCTCTAGACAAACAGCTAAATTATCGGGTATTAAATACCCCCAGGACTCGATAGAATAAGCTTAAAAGACATGGTATAATCTTGAGACATGGCAACTAACTACTTAGTTATCATTTATTCATTTGGGCATTCAAGCAAACACTTGCATACATGCTAACATGGTATGATTTCATTATTCAACTCACATGGATAATTCATCAAACAATTGTGGGGCATAATATATGCACATAATACTAAAATATGTAGGCATCATGATTCAATTTCAATCACACTATTCTAAGAGTTCCAACATGAATTCACATAATAAAGCATACATATCAATTAACTCTACATGAATCTTGTAATAAATCATGAATACACTTTAATTCAAATCATGGAAATCATGAAATCACTCTACATGAGCTTTAAAAGAGTTTCTTGGACTCCAAGGGTGGAAGGAACCCTTGGATGAACACTTCACATACCTTAGTTGGTGAATTTTAGAAAATTAACGGTGGAATCTTGAGCCTTGAATTTTAATTTAATTCACCTAGGGTTTTTGTTCTTGAGTAATTTGTGAAAGAATGAATATAACTTGTTAAAAGAAGACTAAATTTCGTGCTACGGGGGCTGAAGGGAGTGGAAAAAAGACTTAATTAACCCTGAGGATGCAGCTTTTTAAAAGAGTGTAAACTGAACCATCGACGCGCAGGCCAACGTGCCGCATCATTGGCATTGATGCGATAGCCAATGCGCAATGTCGAGTCTATGTTGGTTCACTTAAATTTGACGCTTAGAGCTGGGGAAAACATTTATCAACGTGATAGTTGACGCGACAAGTCAAGATCGCATTGATTCACTGGTTTAGGATTCCAAAGGTGTGTCAAACGAAGTCCAAAAAATCCAAAACTTATTCGAGAACACCTACTGATATTCCTGATCATGAATTAACTCAAATATCAACATTTAATGAACTTAAAGGCCGTGAAATAAGATTGCCAACTTTTGAAGGCTAAAATAACACTAAGTCTGAAACTTAGCTAGAATTTTCTAAGTCTGGGACCCTTTAACAAGCTTAAAGGACTGAATTAAGCTAAGAATTTTGTGAGGTCTTACATTATCTCCCCCCTGGTAACATTCATCCTCGAATGAGACTAACTAAGCTGAGAATACTGGTAGACTGAACTTACTTACTGAACATGAATATCTGAAATATGATTATCTGACTGACATTACTGACATATTGAATTTTAAACTGAACATGCATATCTGATGCATGAATACGTGACTGAACTGACTCATGAACATATGAATGAATATGCAATGGTAACTGATACCAAGTTCTTAATGGAAAATCTGAGCATAAACTGAATAAGCTTAAGGAAAACTATTACTTTGAGCTGAATCTAAGTTTGCGGAGAAGAGGTGAGGATACTTCGTCTGTATATCTGCTTCTGCTTCCCAAGTATCTCCCTCAACGGACTAATTCCGCTAAAGAACTTTGACTAGAGGGACTTCTTTATTCCTGAATTTGATAATCAAGGATTTCGACTGGAATATCTTCGTAAGAGAGGCTATTCTGAACATATATTCCCTCTATGGGGACTATGGCTGATGGGTTACCTATGCATTTCTTTAGCAAGGAGACATGAAACACTGAATGGACTGAAGATAGATCTGAGGGTAACTCGATCTCGTAAGCTACCTTTCTGAAATGGCTAAAAATTTGGTAAGGATTGACATATCAAGGACTAAGTTTTCCCTTATTGCCAAACTGCTTCACCCCTTTCATAAGAGAGATTTTTAAGTACACAGTCACCAATCTCAAACTCGAGATCCTTTCTGCGCATATTTGCATACGAATTCTGTCGACTCTGAGCTGTCTTAAGTCTTTCCCTGATCAATTGGACTTTCTCTTAGGTATCAAATACTAAGTCAAGCCCTACCACTGTAGCCTCACCCACTTCAAACCAACCAATGAGAGATCTATACCTCCTCTCATAAAGTGCCTAGAATAGAGCCATCTGAATACTGGAATAATAGTTTTTGTTGTATGCGAACTCAATCAAAGGCAAGTGGTCATCCCAACTAACTTTAATGTATATTGCAAATGATCGCAACATATCCTCTAAGGTCTGAATAGTCCTTTCTGCTTGGCCATCTATCTGAGGGTGAAAGGTTGTACCTAGGTGAATTCGGGTACCAAGACCCTTTTGGAATGCTTTCTATAAATGAGAGGTGAACTGGGTACCTCTATCTGAGATGATGGACAATAAAACACCGTGCAATCTGAACAACTACCTGATATAGAGTTTGGCATAATCCTTGACCGAGTAAGAGGTATGGACTGGTAGAAAATGAGCTGATTTGGTCATCCTGTCTACAATGACCCAAACTGAATCATGCTGATGACAAGTATGAGGCAAAACCATCACAAAGTCTATGTTTACTTCTTACCATTTCCAGGTGGGAATGCTAAACTCCTGCATAGACCCACTAGGTTTTTGATGCTCAATCTGAACCTGTTAACATATTGAGTACTTAGCCACAAACTCTGTTATATCTCTCTTCATCCCACTCTATCAATAGATCTCTCATAAATCACAGTACATCTTAGTGGCTTTTGGATGAATAGAGTAGCGCGCACCATGCGCTTTTGCAAGATTCACTGTCTTAAATCATCTACGCCTAACGCACATAGTCGACCCTGACAACGCAAAACACCATCTCTCCCTTGGGAGAAAACCTCTGCCTTCTGATCTCCAACTGATTCTTTCAACTTGATCAGACTGGCATCCCTATCCTGGTTTTCTTTCACTTCAGAAACTAGGGATGATTCTGAACTACTCTGCATCCATACACTACCTTTTGCTGAATCGACTAAGCAGACACCTAGTCGGGCTAGCTGATGAACTTCCTGAGCTAACATCTTCTTACTGTCTATGACATAACCCATAGACATTCTACTGAGAGCATCGACCACTACATTGGCCTTGCCTGGATTATACAAAACACTCATGTCATAGTCTTTCAACAACTCCAACCACCTTCTCTGACAAAAGTTTAGGTCTTTCTTAAAGAATACGTACTGCAGACTCTTATGGTCAGTGAACACATCCATGTGCACACCATACAAATAGTGTCTCTAAATCTTCAAGGCAAACACTAATGTTGCTAACTCAAGATCATGAGCAGGGTAATTCTTCTTATGGGGTTTAAGCTATCTAGAAGGATAGGCTATGACCTTACCTCTCTGCATTTGAACCCACCCAAGCCAATTATGGAGGCATCATAATACATAACAGAGCTGTCTGAACCATCTAGTAGGGTCAAAACTGGAGCTGTAGTGAGTCGAGTCTTCAGCTCCTAAAAATTCTTTTCACAAGAATCTGACCACTGGAATTTAACTTTGTTCTGAGTCATTCTGGACATAGGGGATGCAATAGATGAAAATCCCTCAACAAACCTTCGGTAATTACTGGCCAAGCCTAAGAAACTTATGAAATCTGAAGGAGAGATAGGTCTGGGCCAGTTTCTTACTGCTTCAGTCTTTTGGGGATCAACCGTAATGCCATCACCGAAAACTATATGGCCGAGGAAAGCTATTCGCACTTACTAAATTTGGCGAATAACTGATGATTTCTAAGAGTCTGTAATACTATTATGAGATGATCTGCATGGTCCTGTTCACTGCTGGAGTAGACAAGTATGTCATCTATAAAGACTATGACAAACATATCCAAGTACTGCTTGAACACACGGTTCATCAAGTCCATGAAAGCTGTTGGGGTATTGGTAAGACCAAATGACATGACTAAGAATTCAAAGTGGCCATACCGAGTTCTGAAAGTTGCTTTTGAGATGTCACACTCCCTGACTTTAAGCTGGAGATAGCCTGATCTGAGGTCTATCTTAGAGAAGTAACTGGCACCCTAAAGTTGGTCAAATAAGTCATCGATTCTGGGATGTGGATACTTGTTCTTGACCATGACTTTATTTAAATAATGGTAGTTAATATACATTCTGAGTGAACCATTTTTCTTACGAACGAATAAAACTGGTGCGCCCCATGGGGACATACTGGGTCTGATGAATCCATTATCTAGGAGATTTTTTAATTGTTCTTTTAATTCTCTGAGTTTTTTAGGGCCATTCTATATGGAGGAATAGATATGGGTTAAGTATCTGGAAGAAGGTCTATTTTGAAGTCAATTTCCCTTTCGGGAGGAATCCCGGGAAGTCTTTAGGAAACATGTCTGGGAATTGACATGCTATTGACACTGATTCAAGAGTAGGGGTTTCTGAACTAGAGTCCTGGACTCGAACTAGATGGTAGACATATCCCTTAGATATCATTTTCCTTGCCCAAAAGTAAGAAATAAGCTGACCCCTAAGTGTGAAAGTACTACCCCTCCACTCTAGGATGGGTTCGTTTGAAAACTAAAATTGGATGATTCTGTTTCTACAGTCAACTGAGGCATAACAGGAATGAAGCCATTCCTTGTTGAGAATGATATCAAAATTAGTTTTCTCTAATTTAACTAAGTTTGCGAAAGTGACTTTCTGAGATACCATAATCGGACAGTTCCTGTATACCCGCTGGGCTATGATAAATTTATCCATTAGTGTAGAGACTAAGAAAGGATCTACTAGGATTTCGAGTATGACTCCAAAATTGACAACTATATATGGAGTAACAAAGAACAAGGAAGCTCCTAAATCCAGCAAAGTGTAAACATGCAAATGATAAACTTGTAACGTACCAGTGACCACATTAGGAGAACTCTCCTGATCTTGTTGGGACTGAAGAGCATAAAGTCTATTTGGGCGTTGCCCACTGGTGGCATTAGATATGGCACCCTACTAATTCGGGCGACTAGACTGAGCTGAGGGACGGTTATACTGACTCTGAGAACCTGACTGGGGACAATCTCTGACTCTGTGGCCTGGCTTGCCACACTCGAAACATACATCATTGCCTGCTCTATAGATACCCTGGTGGCTTCTGCCACACTTCTGATAAAGGAGATAGGTTTGGGCACTGCTAACACTGCCCCAAGATTTAGTGCCTGATGCCCTATTTCTATTGCCGTCTCTGAATTTCGACATAGGAGAACTAACTGAGGACGGAGCTGGGACTGAAGATTTTGGGCAGAACTGAGAACTATTTCTACCCTCTGACTTAGGCTGAGTGAAGTTGAAACTACCTATTTTCACTCTCTTGCTCTCCCTCTTCTTCTCTTTATTCTTGGCCTCCTCTATTTGCTGAGCATGGACTATGAGTCTGGATATGTCCTTCTCCTTAATAAATATTTCAGTCCTACACTCCTTGACCACGCTGCTAGACACCACTGACACAAACTTACTCATTTGGGATATGCTGTCTGCCATCACATGAGGAGCATATCTAGCTAATTGAGTAAACTCGAGAGAATCTTTCACTGTCATATTGCCCTGCTTTAGATAGATAAATTCCAGAACCTTTGCTTCCCTCAACTCCAGTGGGAAGAACCTACATAGAAAGTAGTGGAAAACTCTTCCTACTCTATGAACCCTGCATCTCTGGCCCTTTCTGCTTTCCACTATTTAAACCACGAGTGTGCCATATCCTGCAACTGATATGCGGCCAACTCAGCACTGTCACGAGCGGTCACCCCCATAAAATTAGTAACCTTCTGCACCTGATCATGAAATTCCTGAGGTTTCTCATTTGACTTAGACTTGATAAACAATGGAGGGTTCATTCGGGTAAAGTCTCGAATCCTGGCAGCGACAGTATTGGCCACTGTGTTGGCCGGAACGACATCTGGGCGTTCAATCTGGGTTACCATAAAATGAGCTAGGGTGGTGAATGCTGCTCTGAACTCAGTGTGGGAGACTGATACCTTACCACCCCAAGAAGACACAAAACATCCCCCAAAAATGTCATAAAACACACCATAAATCGAGAACCCAAGGAACCAAGTCTCGGCCAAGAATGACAACACAAGAATGAAAAGAAAATTCGAGAATGCTTCAACAATAGTGAGATAATAACGTATATAACCACACCAAAACAGAAACAACACTACATTAATATGATTAACAATAAGCTTACAATAATAACAACCAACGATTACAAGAGGACAAGATACAACTACTACAAGATGACAACAAAAGTAAAGGGATAGATAGTTAGACAAAGGTGGTGTAAATCCTAGTAACCAAAGAGTATATTAAACTCTAAGACCCCTAACATCTCCATACACGATCACCTAAATCTTACGATAACACAAGAGTAGAGTCCACCACTCAAGCGCCAAGGTTTCTTAAAAACAAGCAATCACAAGAGATTCCACCCTTGAATTGCTATCCTAGTTATAAGTTTTGGTTTGCCTCAAGTAGAGAGAGGACTTTGGTGTTTCAAATGTCAAGACTTACAACAATAATTAACTAAAGAACTAAAGACCTAAACTAGTCTATTTATAGAATTATTAAAAGTAAGGTGAAATGACCAAAAAGGCCCTTTAATGAATGGCTTCAAGTAGGCGCCCTTGGAGTGCTATGTATGGACAGTTTTGGTGTCCATTTAGGTGCTCCTTTGTACTTTATTTGCATTCACCAAGTCTCGGGTCCAACACGCACTATCTTAAGTTCATATTCGTGATTATTCTTGTATCATCCACTCCATCTTGAGAGAAATTTGCCCACAAATTCACGGCTTCACTTTGGTCAATTGGCCACTTCAAAAGAAACCACTCAAAACAACCCGCAAAACATGACATGGCACCAAAAAAGTCCGCAAAGAACATGAGGAACACAGGATCTCATCAGCACAAGTCTTGGCCAACTTCTTCATTTTGAACCTCAGCTTCCTCTCCATCTTGAGATTTTCCTTCAATCTCATCCTTTTCAATTCCTATATCTCCACTTGGTGGTGGGTTCCTTATTGGTCCCATTGACTAACTCTTCCTTCATTCCCTCAGTATCCTCTTTGATCCGTATGTCTTCCTTTAAACTCTTCTTCCATCATATAAGGCTCATCATAGACTCAATATCCTTTATGTTCCTCTCTACTATATACCTCTATGTAGATGTCTCAGATTTGGAAAAATGGAGCTCTAATTGATAGGATTGATTTGGTGAAGTAGAGCTTCGGTTGTGGAGCTTGGATAGAAGAGTTCAATTTTGGAGCTTAGATAGGAAAGTTTAGTTTGGAGCTTGGATAGGAGAGTTTGGTTTTAGTAGAGGAATTTGTCTTCCAAGTCCTTCTTGTTGGATTTGATCAATTTGCGGGGGAGGTGGCCTACTTAGGTCTTGGTTTTGAGGATAATTAGAAACTTGGCTTATGGCATTTTATGGTGGTCTTGGAGGATTGATCGTTGGATGTAAGTTTTTGGGAGTAGAAGCATGAGAGTTTCTTCGACTCTCCAAACGATCCAACTTCTTACCAAACGATGTCATATTCGAGCCTAATCTATCAAGACCCTATTCATTCTAGTCACTTCACGGGAAAGAGTTTTAATCCCGGCCAAAATAGCACTAAGAGCATTGTTATCCATTGTAGCCAAAAGTTACCTACAAACACACAAATAAGTTAATTGTACAAAGGGGTGACGTGGCAGTCTTTGATTGGTTGCGGATAGTGACATGGAAGCCTTGAAATGGTTGTGGAATTTGAAAAATTTAGTATTTTTCCAACTTGTGGAAGAGTGAATTCAGTTTTGGAGGGGAAATACACAATTTTTAGAGACTTTTCCACATTCAAAATAGGTTGACTTTCTTTGCACCTTTTGGGCAAAACACCTTTTTAAAGGGTGGTTGGTTATTTCTTCTTTTGGTTAGTCTTGAAAAGTCCCCTTACTCCCTTTTGGTATCTAGTATTTTTGAAAGCCCTCTTTGTCCCTTACTACTTTGGTATAGTCTTGGAACTTGTTTCAAGATAAACAAGAAGACTACACTCTTCCACTTGGTCTTAACATCAAACACTACTTATTGAAGGTTCTTTTTGTCTCAAGACATGAAGATTGGCCAAGAACACCAAGAACCTTCAACAAGATTTAAAGACCAAGGTTCAAGTTGAACCTCCCAACAACAACAACACCTCTTTCAACATAAATCCACAAACACAATACCAACAACACACCTTTAAATGTTCAAATTTTGAATCCACCACAACAACAACAACAATAATTCGGCCCAACTTTTGAATCCGCACAATAACAACACAAGTAGGAGTTCAACTTGGATATTGACTCTATTAGTGTTAGGGAAGAACGAACCAACACTAATAACACTCAAGACTCACAAAATATACCTTGATCTAGAATCAAAGAACAAATCTCGACCAAGACAACAACAAGAGCAACAACTTTCTCAGCCAAGAACACCAAATTCAATAACACAACTCTTTTTGTGAGATTTTCGACCTTGGACACCTCTTCTAGTGTTAGGAAAAAAAGATCTAACACTAGAACACACAAAACACACAAAAGTCACTAGAAAACTACGTTTCCAATTTTGGCATAAACACAAAAACGTGGACAGATTACTATTTTGAGTTTTTCAATTTTTTTCAACACTTTTTTTTTGAGTAAACAAACCCAAGATTGATCTCCTGGGAACAAAATCAATGATGGCTCTGATACCAAATGATACCTTACCACCCCAAGAAAACACAAAATAGCCCCCAAAAATGTCATAAAACACACCATAAACTGAGAACCCAAGGAACCAAGTCTCGGCCAAGAATGACAACACAAGAATGAAAACAAAATCCGAGAATGCTTCAACAATGGTGAGATAATAATGTGTATAACCACACCAAAACTGAAAAAACACTATATTAATGTGATTAACAACAAGCTTACAATAATAACAACCAACGATTACAAGAGGACAAGACACAACTTCTACAAGATGACAATAAAAGTAAAGGGATAGATAGTTAGACAAAGGTGGTGTAAATCCTAGTAACCAAAGAGTATATTAAACTCTAAGACCGCTAACATCTCCATACACGATCACCTAACTCTTACGATAATACAATAGTAGAGTCCACCACTCAAGCACTAAGGTTTCTCAAAAACAAGCAATCACAAGAGATTCCACCCTTGAATTGCTATCCTAGTTACAAGTTTTGGTTTGCCTCAAGTAGAGAGAGGACTTTGATTACAACAATAATCAACTAAAGAACTAAATACCTAAAATAGTCTATTTATAGACTTACTACAAAAGTAAGGTGAAATGACCAAAAAGGCCCTTTAATGAATGGCTTCAAGTAGGCGCCCTTGGAGTGCTATGTATGGACGGTTTTGGTGTCCATTTCGGTGCTCCTTTACACTTTATTTGCATCCACCAAGTCTCAGGTCCAACACACACTATCTTAAGTTTATATTTGTGATTATTCTTGTATCAGAGATGTGTTCGTCCAGTTGTATCAGAGACGTGTTCGTCCAGTTGATTAGGTCCTTTAGTCCTCTTTGGAGGCAGATTTCTATAAATGAAATAGAAAGGATTAGACTGAGATTTTAACTAGAGCTCATACTCACTCGCATGACATGAATACTAAAATAAGGGAAACTTTTCCTAAAACATCCCGTAGCCTCCTGTCCATAAGTGTGGCACACAACACACCCATGCACAAGACTTTACTAATATGGCTTTCAGACTTCCTAGGACTCTGTTGAACCTTAGGCTTTGATACCAAGTTTGTAACGCCCCAAGTCTGTACCCTGGAAGCTATACGGTGCTTATAATCCCAAAGGACCATAAGATAACCCATGACTGGTACCTACTGTAATAACTGAATAATAATGCGGTAAATATATGAAAAGTAGGCAAAAAACTTCCCATAAGGTTCAATACTATAAATAATACTGGATATGGTATCGCAATACCAAAAACTAAACATGAATACTGAACACTGAACAACTATTTAAAAATACTCTAGTTTGAATAACCTCTAAACTATCTGAACTGTGGAGTTGATGGGATAAGTCCTCAACTAACTCGGACTACTAAAAATGAACTGAAATACTAAAATAAATAATCACGTCCTCAAACTATGATGACTCACCACTAACTCTATATGTTGATAATCTGAACTGCTAAGTGTGCTTGGGAGCCCATACATCTGAACCTATGATATAAGACATCATAACACAAAAGAAAGGTATACATCAATACTCTGAATGTACTGGTATGCTCAGTGAGGTAGGCTGAAATGCATGGGTTCATATGCATGAACAATATTAACTGAATATCATGAGTATGACTGAATGAGAGTACATGCATGAATATGGAAATTGTACTGAGATCATAATAAAACTAAATAATAAATCTGAATACTGATTTACTGATATTAGAGTATACTAATACTGAATTACTAGTAATTAAATGACTGTATCTGACAGTCTTGATTCTGTGGAACTATACTAAATCCTATACTGAGCTGAATGACTGTGTCTAACAGCCCTGAATCTGTGGAATTTAACTGAGTTCCATATTGAGACTGAATCTAAAACTGAGATTGTGAAAAGTAATTATCTAACCGACATGCCTTTTTTCGAAGTGTTTGGGGTCCAACCTGTAACCCCAGTTGGAAGGGTGTTAATATAGTGCCATGGGTAAGGACAAGTGCTAAGTCACCCTTATCTAGCAGGTACTCTGAACGAGAATGGTGGTATTCTCAACTGGCAGGTTTATGTCTTAGCCTACACTAGCTACGTAGTTCTAGAATGCAAGGATGACTTCTAAGGATTTCACCCTCTACTGGCAGGTGAGTCCTCATCCTTGGGTTCACTCTGTGCTGAATTCTACTCTCAACTGAATAGACACTGGACTGAATTCTAAACTGTACTTAGCTAGACTGAACTATTACTGATTGTACTGTATAACTGAACTGAACTGATTTACTGAACTAAGATGGACTGATTCTGAGTTCACTGAGTTTTCCTAAGTTTTGTAACTGGCTGAATTCTACTGATCGAGACATGACTGATTCTACTCTGTGACTGACCATGGCTCTAGACAAATAACTAAATTATCAGGTATTAAATACCCCCAGGACTCGATAGAATAAGCTTAAAAGATATGACATAATCTTGAGACATCGTAACTAACTACTTAGTCACCATTCATTCATTTGGGCATTCAAACAAATACTTGCATACATGCTAACATGATAAATTTCACTATTTAACTCATATGGTCAATTCATCAAACACTTATGGGGCACAATATATGCACATAAATCTAAAACAATATTTAGGCATCATGATTCAATTCCAATTACACAATTCCAAAAGTTCCGACATGAATTCATATGATAAAGCACATATATCAATTAACTCTACATGAATCTTGTAATAAATCATGAATACACTTTATTCAAATCATGAAAATCATAAAATCACTCTACATGAGCTTTAAAAGAGTTTCTTAGACTCCAAGGGTAGAAGGAACCCTTGGATGAATACTTTACATACCTTAGTTGGTGAATTCTGGAAAATTAATAGTGGAATCTTGAGCCTTGAATTTGAATTTAATTCACCTAAGGTTTTTGTTCTTGAGCAATTTATGAAAGAACGAATATAACTTGCTAAAAGAGGGCTAAATTACGTATTATAGGGGCTGAAGGGCATGGGAAAAAGGCTTAATTAACCTTGAAGATGCGGCTTTCTAAAAGACTGTAAACTAAACCATCAACGCACAGGCCAACGTACCGCGCCATTAGCATCGACACAATAGACAATGCACCGCATCATTGGCATCGACGCGATAGCCAACGCACCATATCGAGTCTGTGTTGGTTCACTGGAATTGGATGCTGGGAGATGGGGAAAACATTTATCAATGTGATAGTCAATGTGACGTGTCAAAATCACGTTGATTCACCAGTTTAGGATTCCAAAGGTGCTTCAAACGAAGTCAGGAAAATCTGAAACTTGTCAAGGAACACCTATTGACATTCCTGATCATGAATAAACTAAAATATCAACATTTAATGGATGTAAATGTCGTGAAATAAGATTTCCAACTTTTAAAGGTTAAAATAACACTAAGTCTAAATACTTAGCTAGAATTTTCTAAGTCTGGGATCCCTTAACAAGCTTAAAGGACTGCATTAAGCTAAGAATTTTGTGGGGTCTTATAATAGGTCACTTATATTGAAGAATTTGATGACTATACCGGTGCTTTGAGCTCAGGTTACGTTGTCCTAGAGATAACAAAGATGCAGTAGTGTAACTAGGGTTCTGTAATATACCGTACTTTTTCCTAGCTAATTTCATCTCAAGAATATCTAATATTAGCTTATAAATTAAATAATGGTTATTACATGAGGAATTTTAAAGATTTTTACTTTTTGTCATGTGGGAAATTCAATAAGTTTTCCATTGATATAAGATTCGCCCAAATTTGATAACTGGGTTAGAAGTTACGACTATTTTAAGTTCTCATCATAAAAAAGTGCCATATTTGTCAGTGGCGCACGTCGCCACCAGAGGAAATTGCATTTGGAAAATTCCAGTATGGGTCCACGATTATGGCGCATCGCGCCAGGGCCCAAATTCAGAATTGTCCTTTTCTAGTATCTTAGCGCGATTTCCTCCGCGTCGCGCCAAAGTTCCAGTCGCAAAAGGCGTGGCAATGCGATGGCTCTACGTTGCGCCATCCCTCAGTTTCCCAATTTTTAAATTCCAGTGAGACGATATGATAGCGCTCCGTCCATCCAGGGGTTCAGTTTGGGAAAACTTTACTGAAACTAAATGACGCTTCCAGGGTTAAAAGGGTCAACTTTCCACCCCTATTTAAGCCCTTTAACACGTGATTCAGCTACTTTTCACCCAAAATATACTAGTTTCTCTCAAGAAAAAGCTAGGGTTTTTGTATAAGATCCCATTTCAAGAAGGTTTCACCGTCAATTTTCACAAAATCATGAACTAAGGTATGCATAGTGTTCATTCATGTACTCCTTTCGTCCATGAAGTCCAAGAATCCCTTTTCCAACTTCAAGTTATGGTTTTTCTTTATGATTTCATGATTGGAATGTTCTTGTTCATGTGATAAATGAGAAATTGAATTCTACTCCAAGTTGGGTGATAATTTCTATGTGGGTTTAATTATTATAGATATAGATTCATGCAAACCTATGACTAAACCCTTGAATGATGAAATTAGAATGTGACCATGATGTTTAATTATTGTACAATAATGGTTACATGTACCATGCCTACAATATGTTTGATTAAATGCCTAGATAAAGGAAAAGTGCCTAACTAGCATGATACCATGAAATCCCCATGTATGTACAAGTTATGCCTGTCACATGCTTTGATGAAATGCTTCTATAAATATATTATGGATTATGATCTTAGTTATATGTTCAAGTAAGTTATGCTTAGTCAGTTTCCTTCCATCGAGTCCTGGGGGCAGTTGTACCCAAAATATTAGCTGTGTGCCTAGAGCCATGTTATATTTTCACGATACTCTCAGTCAAGCTATGAATTCTTAGACTTCAGATAGTCTTATGACTTAGGAAATCTCCATGATCTCATGAACTAAGTCAGTTATTAGATATCAGTAGTATTTCATCAGTCAACAGAATTCAGTAACTAAGCCCATGTTTAGTTCAGTAAATCATGTTCAAAGTCTATTCAGATGAGAGTAGGAATTAGCATCGAGTGAACCCAAGGATGGGAACACACACTATCAGATGAGGGTGTGATTCTTAGAAGTCATCCTCGCATTCTAGAACTATATAGCCAGCATAGGTAGAGACATCAACACTGTCTGATGAGGGTTAATGAGATGGATAAGCACTGTCAGATAAGGGCCCCACCATTCTCGTATAAGGGACACTATCAGATGAGGGTCGCCCACAACTTGTCCTTACTGGTGGCGGGGTATTGACATCCTTCCAATTGGGGTTACAGATTGGACCCCAACTCAGCCATAATAGCGTATCAGGGGCATGTCGGTTAGATAAATACTTTCCACAGTTTCATATTACAGAATCAGGACTATCAGACACAGTCAATCAGTCTCAGTATTAGAATTCAGACCGTCAGATACAGTCAACTCAGATATAGTACGAACTTAGATAGTTCCATCAAATTCAGGACTGTCAGATACAGTCACTCATGTTATCAGTTATTTTTAGATTCAGTAATCATGTTATCATAGTATTGTGTTAGTTGTTATGTCTCATGCATGCATCTCACACTCATGATAGTTAATTAATTATTATTATTGTTCATGCATATGAACCCCATGCATTCAGCCTACCTCACATGCATACCAGTACATTCAAAGTACTGACGCATTTATGCTATGGTGTCTTATACCATAGGTTCAGAGACACGAGCTCTAGAGCAACAATAGATTCCAAATATATGCAGACAGAGTTATAAGTGAGTCCTCATCTGTCATGCCTCAAATCCTATTAGGGCGGACTGGCACCTGTAATCGAGGAGGCCCGGGAGAACCAGCTCATAACCTTATACTTCCCATGCATACCTCAATGACAACCCAAAATTAGGACAGCATCATGTCACATATAAAAGGAAATAATCACCTGTATAAGCTCGAGCACACATATATATGTAAATACAATACTTGGAAATTGGAGCCATCACGTCTATTAACAAAACACCACCTTGACTGTACATCAGGTCTATAAAGCCTCTAGACAATACACAGAGTTTAACTAAGGTCGGGACACACCCCGCCATATAACTAACTTTTATTTAATACCAAAAGTGACTGGATATGACACGGAAAGCCTCGAAGCAAATTGGAGCTCACCAAAAGTAGCTGGATATCCTGGCTCCTACTTGTGCGGTGTATGAGCTGAGGTACTTGTGCCTGCAGCATGAAATGCAGGTCCCCCATGGGGGACATTAGTACAAAATATGTACTGAGTATGTAAAGCTGTAGATAATCACATATGATATAGGAGCTCAATAGAAATCAGAAACAAGTGAATAAATCATAATAGGAGTGGACCACACTTACTAGAACTTGTGACAACCTATACATTGTATTTATTCAATCACTTTATCTTCGTTCTTATCTTTGTAATCATTACTGTACTGTACTATGACCATTAGGCTGCCTCCAGTACATATCAACTGAGATCGACCCATGATAGGTTTATGCCCCTGGGATACCACCCATAAACACATAAATAGGGATCGACCCATGATAGGCTTATGCCCCTGGGATACGACCCAATAAGAGAGAACTTCCATCACTTAGTTCAATTAATCTTTGAGATTATTATTTCAGTCGCCACCGCATCTTTGATACTTTGAAACAATGATACATCAATAAGAGACATATAAATAGACCATCAATGCAATAACAATGAAGTAAGAACTCATTGGCACATCAATAAAGTATTTTGGAGTCATCAATGCCATAACAATGAAGTAGGAACTTATTGGTACATCAATGAAACATTTTGGAGTCATTAATAGAACATGGATCTTGTTTGAGTAACCGGATACCTTCTGACATTCATTAGTGCAATAAACATGTAAGATTTGGAAGACAAGTAAGTATTGGAATGTCTTGATATCTTGTAGGGTGGAAACAAGTTCATTGGTAATGTAGGACATCATACAAAACCATTATGGATCACATGTTATTAAATAACTTTGGAAACTTTCTTAATAGAACAATTGTTCACTTTCATGCCAAAGATATGGTATAGAGTATGCTTTACATACCTGACTGTCAACCTTCAATACTAGTCCCAAATGGACTTCCCGTCTTTTCAGATTACTTATCTACAATGGACATATATAGCAATCTAGTATTAGCAACCAAACGTCACAATTCAATTATTTGAATTCACCAAACTAGTGGTTGAGTAGTAGGCCTTAATTACACCATAAAGGGTGTCACTTTAACCCTCTTATACTCCAATTACATTCACATGCCATGCATATTCATACAATATCCTCCAATATCAAGTTTGGATTCATTTATCCTTCCAACCAATCCATTAAACCAAATTGAGCCATAGATATAAATAATCATCAATTCAATAGTACATCACCATATCCACCTTCCATAACTCAATTACCATATCCACCTTCCATAACTCAATTACCATATCCACCTTCCATAATTCAATACAACCAAACCATGCAAAATAGTCCATAAACCTATTTCCATCACCTTTCAATAACAACCAATACATATAATCCTCTATCACACATATACATATGAAAAAGAACAAGGCAAACAATATTCATACCTTAGAATTCACCTCTTGATTATGCAATCCTATTTGCACAAATACTAGGTGCCGTTACAAACTCTCGAGATGACAAACGCAGTTATCGAATTACTTTGGAATTTCTACGGTTGAATCAAAAGTAATTTAAAGGTCAAATTTGGCTAGGGTTTGTTCTTTCTCAATGATTGATGATGAAAATGAGTTTTTGAACTCATATACATGTATATATACACATATTCCCATCCATAATATAATAGCAAATGACCAAAATGCCTTTAAAATTTAAATAATGCCAAATCTATCCTTTGGTGGACTGTTTTGGTAAGCTAAAGTAGATCGACCATAACTCTTTGCTACGATATCGTATTTGGGTGAAATTGGTATCGATAGAAAGATAATTCAATGGGATTTCATTTCATATAAAGTAGGCCACCTAGTTCGTCCTGTACAAGGAGTTATAGTCGTTTGAAGTTGACCCCAAAATTTGTTTTGAGAGGCTGAAGTAAAATGAGTATAACTCCTTACTCAGACGTTGGATTTGGATGAAATCAATTTCATTGGAAATAAGACTAAAAGATCTTTCTTTTGATAGGTTGCAGCTCTTCCAGTTCATTATATTAAGGGAGTTATAATCGTTCGAAGTTTACCCAAAAAATTGGCTGGCCTCAGTAGTTTGTGTGCAGGAAATTTTCCTGCACATTTACTATTCCCAAATATCCCGGCCACCATTCTATAGTTTCGAACGTGCTCGATTATATTCAAAACCTATCTATTTTTGGAAATCTTTATATCATTGGAAATCTTATTTAATAACCTTCGCATGGAACCATCGATAGGCAAATTCCGGTATAAATAAAATAAAAAAAATTAATTTCATATAAATAAGACCAATACACGTACTTGAATACACCAATACAAGTACTTGAATACGGGGTGTACATCCTTCCCCTCATTAGGACATTCGTCCTCGAATGTTAGCATAATTATTCAACCAAAACAAGTTCAAGTCCATCATTAACATTCACATCATCACATAAACACTATGCATATATAAAAAAAAACTTACTTGTTAATGTTCTAACTCTGTTTCTTAAACTTCCTCTTCATCTTTGAACAAATGAGGGTACTTAGATTTCATTGCTTCCTCAGCTTCCCATGTAATCTCTTCCCTTTGATGATTTCTCCAACGTACTTTCACCGATGCTATCTCTTTATTTCTCATCTTCTTAACTTGGCGATCTAGAATAGCAATAGGCATTTCCTCATAGGTAAGATCTTCTGCAATTTGCACATCCTCAGTAGAAGTGATATGTGATGGATCTCCGATGGACTTTCGCAGCATTAACACATGAAATACCGGATGTACTGATGAGAGCTCTTGGGGTAGCTCTAATTCATATGCAACTTGTCCAAACCTTCGAGTGATATTATACGGGCCTATATAACGTGGACTCAACTTCCCTTTCTTGTCAAATCTCATTACCCCTTTTATTGGTGATACCTTCAAAAATACCCAATCACCTATAGAAAACTCTAGCCCTCTCCTTCTACTATCCGCATATAACTTGTGTCGACTTTGGGCTGTTTTCAGTCGTTGCTGAATTACTTTAACCTTCTCTATGTCTTAATAAACAAGATCCGGTCTGAATGAAAGAGTTTCACCCACTTCGAACCATCCTGTTGGTGATCTACACTTTTTTCTATATAAAGCTTCATCTGGTGCCATTTTGATGCTTGAATGATAGCTATTATTGTAGGCAAACTCAATAAGAGGTAAATGATCATCCCAGTTGCCCTTAAAATCTATTACACAAGCTCGTAGCATATCTTCAAGTATTTGGATGGTACGTTCTGCTTGTTCATCTATTTGAGGGTGAAAAACTGTACTCAATTTCATTTGTGTTCCCAAACACCTCTGAAAAGACTTCCAAAAGTTTGCGGTAAATTGGGTTCCCCTATCTGATGTAATAGAGATTGGCACTAAATGTAATCGGACTATCTCTTTAATGTACAACTTCGCATACTCTTCAACTGTGTAAGTGGTCCTAACTGGTAGGAAATATGTGGATTTAGTAAGCCTATTAACAATTACCCATATAGAATCAAACTTCCGGGATGTACAAGGTAAACCAATAATGAAATCCATGTTGATCATGTCCCACTTCCAGCTTGGAAGATCAATGCATTGCATATAACCTCTGGATTTTTGGTGCTCAACTTTAACTCTTTGACAATTTGGACATTCAGCTACAAATTCTGCAATGCTCTTCTTCATGTCATTCCACCAATACATATCTTTCAAATCTTGATACATTTTGGTTGATCCTGGATGAATGGAATATCTTGAACAATGTGCCTCTATCATAATCTTCTTTCTTAGCCCGTCTACATCCGGCACACACAATCGGTTTTGACACTGAAGTAATCCTTCTTACGTAAGCTCAAATGCCTTGGTCGCACCACTCTGAACGTTCTCCTTAAGCTGTAATAAAATAGGATCTGCATATTGCTTCTCTTTCACTTCAGCTACTAATGAAGATTCCGCAGCATTATGTACAATAAGCTCTTTATCCGAAGTTTCATGAAGGCGAACTCCCAAACTAGCTAACTGGTGAAGATCTTTAATCATCCCTTGCCTTTCTATAGGCGCCGTCATAGCCTTACGACTTAACGCATCAGCTACCATATTTGCTTTCCCTAGATGGTATAAGATATCAACATCATAGTCCTTTAATAGTTCAAGCCATCTCTGCTACCTTAAATTTAGATCCTTCTTATTAAAAATATATTGCAAGCTCTTATGGTCAGTATATATATCAACATGAACCCCATATAAGTAGTGGCGCCATATCTTTAAAGCAAAAATAACTGCTGCCAGCTCAAGATCGTGTGTAGGATAATTTTTCTCATGTGGCCGCAATTGTCTAGAAGCATATGCTATTACCTTACCGTGTTGCATCAATACACATCCTAAACCAATTCTGAAAGCATCACAATACACTGTATACCCTTCGGTACCTTCTGGAAGTACCAACACGGGTGTAGAAATCAACTTGTTCTTTAAATCTTGAAAACTCTTCTCACAGGCATCATTCCATTGGAATTTGGATGCTTTATGGGTTAGCTTGGTTAAGGGTGCTGAAATGAAAGAAAAGCCTTTAACAAACCTTCTATAATAACCGGCCAACCCGAGAAAACTACGAATCTCCGTAGGCGTTGTGGGCATTGGCCAGTTCTTCACAGCTTCTATCTTTTGAGCATCAACCTTTATCCCTTCACTAGATACAATATGACCCAAAATGCCACCGATTTTAACCAAAACTCACATTTAGAGAACTTTGCATAAAGCTTACAATCACGAAGAGTCTGCAATGCCTGTCGTAAGTGATTGGCATGGTCCTCTTCTGATCTAGAATAAACTAGAATATCATCTATAAAAACTATCACAAATACATCCAGGAATGGCTTAAACACCCTATTCATCAAATCCATAAAAGCTGCGGGTGCATTTATTAGCCCAAATGACATAACTAGAAACTCATAATGGCCATACCGTGTTCGAAAAGCTGTCTTGGGTATATCCTTCTCTTTGACCCTCACTTGGTGGTAACCTGACCTCAAATCAATCTTAGAAAAGCACTTGGCGCCCTGTAACTGATCAAATAAATAATCAATTCTTGGGAGAGGATATTTATTCTTAATAGTCACCTTATTCAATTGCCGGTAATCAATACACATCCTCAGCGAGCCATTCTTTTTGCATACAAATAACACTGGTGCTCCCCAGGGGGACATACTAGGCCTTATGAATCCCTTCTCTAGCAAATCTTTCAATTGCTCTTTCAATTCTCGTAATTTTGCTGGGGCCATTCTATACGGAGGAATGGAGATTGGTTGGGTTCCTGGTATTACATCAATACCAAACTCTACTTCTCGTTCAGGAGGTAAACCTGGAAGATCTTCAGGAAATACATCAGAAAATTCATGTACCATCGGTACAGTGTGAAGAGTTGGCGGCTCCACTTCTGTATCCCTTACTCTAACTAAATGATATATGTATCCCTTGGAAATAATTTTTCTTGCCTTAAAATAAGAAATAAATCTACCTTTTGGCGTGCTAATTTCACCTTTCCATTCAAGGACTGATTCATTTGGAAAATAGAAATATACCTTTTTCGTGCAGCAATCAATTGTGGCATAACAAGACGCCAACCAGTCCATACCCATTATAACATCAAAATCTACTATTTCTAACTCCACAAGATCAACCATCGTATCATGACCACAAACAGTTACTATGCAGTTTCGGTAAACCCTTCTAGCTATAATAGATTCCCCAACCGGTGTGGACACTTCAAATGGATTAACTAACAGTTCAGGTATTCTTTCAAACTTTCCAGCAACCAATGGAGTAATATAAGATAATGTAGAACCAGGATCAATTAAGGCATATAAATAGAATGAAAAGATAGACAACGTACCCGTAACCACATCTGGGGAAGCCTCTAAATTCTGTCAATCCACTAGAGAATACGTACGATTTAGAGCCCCGCTAGAACTCGTGGCTCCTCTATCACCTCTAACACAACCCATTGGTTGTGCATCCCTTGCTGAATAAGGCATCGATGATAATGATGCAACAAATGACCCCGTAGGTCGTTCCATACCTCCTATGTCCCTTCGTGGGCATTCCCTCATCATATGCCCCGACATATCACACCAAAAGCAAACATTGGTCCCCAGCCGACATACGCCCAAATGATACCTTCCACATTTATTGCATGGCTCTCGAGGAGGTCTCGATTGGCTCATATTCCCTTGCCCTTTGTACCCCACTATCTGCAAACTCTGACTCTCACTTCTGTGCCCAAATTGATTTTCTCTGGACCCTTGGAACTGTGGTGAGGCTCTAGCTACAAAATAAGAAGATAATGTCCTAGGTGGTCTAGCAGAAAACTGTGGTCTGAACCCTCCTTGGGATGCCATGAACTGTCCTGTAGATCTGGCCCTCTTGGAATATCCTCTTTCTAATTCCTGTGTTCTTCTCCTCTATCTCTGATCTTCTATTTTCTGTGGAAAAGCTTGGATCCTCGCTATGTCCATATCTTTGTTCAAAGTGGCAATAGTACAATCTCTAACCAAATATGTTTCTAGCCTATCCACATATTGATGAACTCTATCATCCATAGTAGCTACAACATTAGGAGCATATCTCGATAAAGAATTAAATCGGAGACTGTACTCCCTCACGCTCATATTCCCCTGACAAAGATTTAAAAATTGATCTGCACGGGCCTGAAGAATCTTGAATGGAAGATAATGATCAAGAAATGCCTCTTTGAACTCTTTCCAAGTAGCTGAGGGTGCAACAATACCCCTAGATCATTTCCAGTCCTCGTACTAATATATAGCCTCCCCTTTAAATCTATACGCCGCTAACTCCACTGTCTCTTTACCCGTTATATGCATAACATCTAAGGCCCTTTGAATTTGATCAATAAAGTCCTGTGGGTCCTCATTAAAATTTGATCCAGTAAAAGTGGGAGGATCCGTCTTAAGAAAATCCTGTGTTTGAAGGCTAGCCGCCCTATCTGTACCACTAGGACCCGTGGTAGGAATGGCTTGCCCTTGAGCTTTCCACGAGATACTCCATCTTTATGGGGTCCTATTATCCCCTTAAATTCAATTTTAGTGTATTTTGTCACCTTTTTGTGTTGATGTGGCACCTTGCGTGAAGTTAAACACCTAAGACACATGAAAGACTGCAATTTTATCTTTATAAGCAATAAAAATTTGCCATTTGGCATTTTCAAAGTTGAATATTAAATCCCTTCTTTAAAAGCCTTTCTTCTTCATATTTAACCCATTTTCTTCTCCATTAAATTCATTCTTCTTCTTTGAATTGCCACCTCATTCAAAATTGTAAGGTGATTTGTTGTGTAAATTTCTCATCTTACTCCAATTTATGTTGATATTTAAGTTCTTATTTTTGAAATCTTTTTCCTCAATTTCTATTAGGATTCAAAATGACAAAATTCGAGTTGAATAAGGTGTGTATAGATAAGAATGATCCAATGATCAATCTGAAGATTTTCGGACCAAAAAAGTCCCTAGAAATTTGAAATCGATTCAAAAGAAACCTTTGGATGTTACACCACAAAATCAGTTCAAATTTTAGTCTACATAATAATTACTAGTCTAACACTGATATTTACGACCGATTTAGGTGAAGGGAAATAATGTAATCTTGGAATCAATTTTGTGATTTTTTGTTAAAGTGGTAAAGTGAATCGTGTGAAGTGTGATATTTTAGTAAAGTGAATCAATTTTTGATAAAGTATAATTATGAAAAGCTAAAAAATTGTTAAGTTGACAAAGATAGTGGAATGTGGGCCCCATTTTATATAATAAAGACGCATGTTTTGCACCGCTTCGTATTTAGCTGGCCAAAATTCCATGTCAATTAAAAAATTAACAAAAATATGCTGAATTTAGTTCGGGAAAGAGGTGGGGATAATAGGACCCCCATGAAGCTGGAGTTTATCGTAGCAAATTTGGTCATATTTCAAGGGGGTAATATATACATCACTATATTTTCAGTGCAAATATATCTTTTTCGTTATATTTTGAGTCTAAATATACCCAAAATATATTTGACTTGTTTTACTCATAGTTGAGCCTTGAATTGTTCCAATAAAGATAACAATGCATTCACACATATTAAAATCCTACTAGATTTATAAATATTAAGACTCACAAAATTATTGATCCAAAAATTGATAGCCATTATCAAAGAAATTTCAACACTTATAACAATGTTAGGCTGCCCATATAACTATATTTACACTCAAAACATCAACTATCACATTCTCCTTGTCCCAGCAATATAGAAAGGCCATGTCATAATATTTTAAAATCTCAAATAAACTTTATTTGCCCAATTGAGATTCTTTGAATTAAATTTGTACTGTAGGCTATGATGATTTTGAATAATTCACAATGCACACCATAGAGATAATATCTCCATTTTTAAAGAAAAATACCATCATCGACTTTAAGTCATGAGTGGACTCATGGGGTAGTTCTTCTTATACACCTTTAACTATATGAGATATAAGTTATCACCATATTCTTCTACATCAACACACATTCAAGACCTATCCATGAATTGTAATAATACATTATAAATTCCTCTGACTCCATAGACAATATCAATTCTGGAATTATGGTTAATATGGTCATGAACTTTGAAAGGTCACTTCATACTCATCCAACCACTGGATTACCATATTCTTTTATATGAACTTGATCAATAAGGTTACAATATATGAAAGCATTCCATAATTGCCTATAATAATATGTCAAGCCTAAAGACCTCCTGATCTTATTGGGAATATTAGGTCTAATGCAATGCTAAATTACCTTAATTTTCTTCAAATTAGCCTTAATACCTTCTTGGATATAATGTGTCCCCAAAATGCCATTGAATTGAGCTAGAATTCATATTTTTAAAACTTAGCATATAGATTTTTTTTCCTTCAAAAATTGGATATGATCCTTAAATATTGCTCATACTTTTTTCTGTTATGAGAGTATATCAAGATGTCATTGATAAAGACAATGATAAAAGATTCAAATATGATCTAGATACTCTCTCGCCAAATTCATGATGTTCTTGGGGAATTTGTCAGCCTAAATAATAGACTAGAAACTTATAATGTTCGTATTAAGTTCTAAATATTGTTTTAGGTTATCTTCTGTCCTCATTAGATGATAATCTTTATCTAATGATATTGAAAGTTAAATCAATCTTAAAAAAATTGAAGTATCTTGAAGCTGGTCAATAAGTTATCAATACTTTAGAATGAATACATATTTATTATAGTTAACTTTTTCATTTATCAGTAGTTAATAGCATTACGCACAAAACTTTTCTCTTTATTATTAAAAATACGTGTCCTATGGCTGTCTATGGCTCTACTTTCTTATGTAGAATATGTATTTGATCAGATTAGACTCATTTAGATACTTTACAAAAAGGTAAAGCTTCGATTTGACTCTTCAAACTTCCTTTAAGGTAAGTTGAGATTTTCTTTCACTATATTTCAAAGTGTCTATATGCTAGTTTTTTGTATGGAGAGTAATGGGTATATGAGGGGTCCTATATAGATGAAATGAAGAGTATCTATGCAAGTATCAATGTTCAATGAAAGAGTTAAAAACATTTATTAATTGTTTGAACTGAATTTTTGAAATATTAGCTTGTATGCTAAGTTTAGTTGATAACTTGGTTTGGGGTGCCTTTATTTCAAGTATTAATTATGTTGGGAGAATAGAAAATATTACGGATAATTATATGGATAACTTTTGAAGTAAAAGTCATCTTCTGATATTCATGATGTCCTGTCTAGTATTGATATATTTCATTATATTTTATCTTCTCAATGCATATTATCATGATGTCATTGCTTTTTCTTTATGGACTGACAGACGAATTCTGATGTTGTATTCAATCCGAGGAACCAAAATTTTTGAAAATACTCTTTGTGGACCTATGGATGAATCTAAATTTAGTAGTTATATAATAATTTACTTTGTAGATTTCAAGTGACCCGAAGGGCGTATATGGAACTTCTGAGCCTCTCATAAGTCCCTGCTAACTATACATAATAATAGGTATATATTGATAGGACAAACATGCACCTTACTCATTATCATTATTTTCATTTGATTGCATGGCATGCACTGTACTTATCATAGCCATTTGATTTTGTTGCCTTAGTATTATAAGTGATTGTCCGACTGTGAAAATAACACCTCTATCCTTGTTTTAAGTTAATCTAATTTTTGAATTACTTGGGTATAACTATATAAACGATTATTATTATTGATTGTTAGACTAAATGTGGCTTTTCTGATTTGGTAGATGTATATGAAATATGTCATATAGTGGTAATTAGGTGGTTCTTGTCATAACTTTAAATTAGGATCAATCACCGATGTCGTTGAGTACATTAAATTAGTACTCACACGAATTTATTTTTGAACTTTGCATGCAAGTATTTATAACGACTATAAAATTTGTATCATGTTCTAGTGGTTGTTCATGCACTTTTGAGCTTAGAAATGAAGTTGATTGAATTTTAAAATAGTTGCGAATCATTTTGAAATTGTCCTAAAACTTAGATGAGAGATTTTAATGATAAAAATGGCATGTGTGCCATGTTTATGGTCCCATATAGTGGGACCTATACCATTACTGAGAAACAACCCTTGAATCCAACTTCTACAGCCCTACGTGCTAGGAGATGTGGCATAAGGCAATAGAAGCTCGATCAGCTCGGTCCACGAGGGCTGGTTGGTATGTTGGCTTGCTCATCATGCTTGTACTCCTAGGCATGGGTTGTTTATCCTCCTTTATTTAGACAAGAGCATTTTGATCTTTTTATTATTATTAAAATATGTGCTATCCCCATTCTTACTATATTTTTTAATAAAGACAAACTAATAAATAAATATCTTGCAGGATACACTGAAGATATAGAATATAAAAAAGAATCAATCCAAAAAGGAAGCAGACACTTACTCATAAGAAAGCCGACACCAATATGTGAAGAGTATCAATCAAGGAGATTATTGGCTTCAAAGATTTATGGCAAGCAAATCAATCAAGACAAGAGAAAAAGAAAGAAGACCACAGTATCGATCACGGAGATTATTGGCTTTCCAGGATCATGGAAAATGAATCAATTAAGACTAGACCAAAAGGAAAGAAAACCATACCTTCTACATAGACATATATGATATAGACATGTATGGCTGTGGAAGCTGCACCACGTATGGACATATCTGATATGGACATACTTTATGGTTCCATTCCTTAATCAAGGAATCAATTAAAATCCTTGATTGAGAAGAAATCTCTTGGGTTTTCTTATGGAGAATAAAAGCTGAAGTATCTGAAGATTATAAAAGAGAAGACCAAGGATCGAAACACTCACGCAACTTTAAGAGAGAATCTCAGAGTGTCTCAATCGTAGTCTCACAAAGCTTTGTACTTCTTCGTTTACAATAGTTATACAAGAATAAGATTGAGTCAACTTTGTAATACAAAACTGAAGTTGTGTCACAAAATTTGAAAAACAAAATAAGTTTTCAGAACTTGTTTACCACCATTGTACTTGGGCTCCACTTTGAAAATATCTAAAGAAACTTTGAAACTCAAGGGAACTGGAAGTAGGCACCACATTAGTGTTCCAAACCAGGAAAAATTTTCATGTTTTTATTTCAAGTTGCTTATTTACTTGTTTGTTTATTTAAATCTAGTTTGGTTTTTAAAGTTTATTGATTTGTAGGTAAGTTGACTGTGAAGACTCAACAATTGACTCAACGAAATTTTCAATTCACCCCCTCTTGAATTTTAATTGGTATCAGAGCAAGTCTCACCAACTGTGTTGCTTAACCGCACATGATTAAAGATCAAATGGTGAATTACCAAATTCCAGATACTCTCCTTCTAGATGGTCACTCCTCTACAATGCCTCCATACTTCAATATACAACACTACTTCTACTGAAAGAACATATTTAGAATTTCATCCAATCAAATAACTTATGGGTATGGATTGTCATTAAGAAGGTACCGAAACCAATTTTAGGACTCAAAGAGAAACAAAATGAAAAGGAAAAGGACAATGAATCAAGTAATACTGAAATAGAGGGCCTTGAAAATTTTGAAGTCACCAAGGAACAACAAGGGTAATATTCAAACTAATGCACGAGCTATATGTTTACTTCTTGGTACAGTAAGCGGGCAAGAATACGACAAGATATCAACCTACAAAACTGCAAAAGATATGTGGTATAAATTGGAGGTAACTTATGAAGGAACCACTAAAGTCAAAAAGTCAAAGATTGTTGCCCTAGTCAATGAATACGAGCTATTCAAATTGGAATAAAATAAGAACGTTGAATCAATATTTATGAGATTTAGTAAAATTGTATATGAGCTAAAATCATGAGGGATGATCTATCCGCACAACCTGTAAGTCCAGAAGCTTGTTAGAAGCCTCCCTAAAGTATGGAAAACTAAGGCTGCCATTTTGGAAGATGGAGACCTTCACAATATGACATATAAAGAGATACGAAGTAATCTTATTACATATGAATGAAATTATATTAACAAATACAATAAGGAAGAAAAGAAGTATCCGGTAGCCTTTAATGCCATACTAATTGAAGAGAATGATCTTCTGGAAGAAGCCAATAGTGAAAGAATGACTCTTATAAATCAAGGAGTAAGGCAAATCATGAAACAGAGACAACAGAGATCCCGATGAGTAAGAAATAATGATTCCACAAGAAATAATGATCATTACTATCACCGTGAAAGGCCATGCCACTTTAAATAGAATTGACCAGAATTAAGAATAAGATCATCTTGAAAAAAATAAAACTTTGGAGCCTGGAGTGATGAAGATGAAGCTGAACAAGAAACAGAAGCAGCCAGTATGTGCTTCATGACAAAAGGTGAATCAAGCAAGGTAAGACCCTACAACTATCATAACTGTAACATCCTTGAAACCAATCTAGATATGATTACTAATGAGCTCTAAAATATTATTGATGAATACAATAAATTGGCAAAAGAGAAGAAAACCTAGGAAGATTAGTTCAAACGGAAACTTAAGGAGGAACGAAGAAATTGTCAAGTAGAACTTGAAGCATATCAAATCGTAATTGACTTACTTCAAGAAGAACTTGTTGATGTAAAAATACAATTAACTAATATTAGAAAATCAACAAGTCATAGTTTCGTAAGATCAAATTCTTTTTAAACAATCTCTGGTTCCTCATCAAGTTTGTTTAAATTAGCTAAAACCTCTTTTTCTTTTCATGGACTAACATATTATTCCTGTGAAAAGAAAGGTCATAAATCTCACAGCTGTAAACAAGGTTCTAAAGACATATGGGTTTGGAGGCCTAAAGGAAGTAATTCTTACTCCCAAGGATCCAAGACCTCTTAGGTACCTAAATAAAATTAATCCTTTTATTTTGTAGAAACACATCTACAAAGGCTATAAAAAGGTTATGTGGGTCATTGATAGCAGATGCTTTAGGCATATGATTAAAAAAATTAAAATTTTTGTTCTCTAAAGAAAATAAAAGAAGGATCAGTCAGATTTGGTGATAATGCAAAAGGCGATGTCATCAGAGTCGGATCAATAAAGCTCAACTCCTCATGCAAACTCATTGAAGTGTATCTCATAGACAAACTCAAACACAATCTGCTCAGTATCAGTTAGCTATGTGACTTGGATTTGGAGTCTCCTCCAAAGCTGAAAGTTGCTCCAGCAAATATGATAAAAGAGACATCTATCTTATCAGTGAACGTGTTGATAATATTTATGTTTTAAATAGACCTGATTTTGCTATCACTAAATACCACACTATGCAAACTAATGACACTTGGTTGTGGCACAGAAACTTGGGCATGCTAGTATGCAAATCATTGAGAAACTTTCCAAAGTAGAACTGGTGAAAGGTCTGCCAAAACTCAAGCTTGAGAAGGATCACATTTGTGATGCATAACAATTGGGTAAACAGACTCGGACATCATTCAATGTCAATTATATTGTTTCTACTACCAAATCCCTTCAAACAATCCATATAGATTTGTTTGGCCCCACCAAGACCGCAAGTATTGGTGAAAAAAGATACATTTTGTTATTGTTGATGATTATTATTGTTTTACTTGGGTAATGTTTCTTGCTTATAAAAATGAGGCTTTTACAAACACTGAGTTCTTCTATAGAAAAGTACAGAGAGAAGCTGGACACTTTATCACCTATTTTCACAGTGATCATGGAAGAGAATTTAAAAAAAAAAGCTTTTAAGGAATACTGTGCTCAGAATGGATACTCCCATAACTTCTCATCACCTCAGTCTCCTAAAAAAATAGTGTGGTGGAGTGAAAGAATCGGCCTCTTCAGGAAACTGCAAGAACCATGATGCTCGAACACAATATTCCAAATCACTTTTAGGCAGAGGCAGTCAGTACAACTTGTCACATCATCAACAGATGCCTCATCATACCGATTCTAAAGAATACCCCTTATGATTTGTGGGGAGGGAATAAGCCTAACATTATCTACTTCTATCCCTTTGGATACAAGTGGTTCATCAACAATAATGGTAAGAATAACCTAGGAAAATTTGATCCACATAGTTATGAAGAACAGGTAAATGATCTACAATCTGGAGCTAATGGTAGTACAACTCCAGAGCTGTCAAACGATAAGTCAAATACAACCTCTCCAGAGTCAATTCCCGCAGTTAAAGTTGCCAAAGCAAGTGTTCTACAAGAATGAAAGCACAATGCAAGCTACTCAAATGATTTTACCATCTGAAACCCAGATGATAGGATGCAGACAAAAACCTCATTAATAAAGCAAGCTTCTGTTGCTCTTGTATCTCAAATCAAAGCCAAGAAGACTGATGAAGCCCTCAAATATGAATCCTGGGTTGAGGCTATGAAAGAAGAATTAGATCGATTTGAAAAAAATAAAGTTTGGACTCTAGTTGGAGACCCAAGAAATGCTAAGTAATTGGAACCAGATGGGTCTACAGAAATAAATTGACTGAACAAGGTAAGGTTATCAGAAATAAGGCCATACATGTAGCTCAAGGCTATTACCAATAAGAAGGTATTGATTATGATGAAACTTTTGCTTCTGTAGGAAGGTTAAATTCAATCCATATTTTTTTAGCTTTTGTTGCATTCAAATGCTTCAAGTTATATCAAATAGACGTCAAAAATGCCCTTTTAAATGGATTTATTCATGAGAAAGTTTTCCTAAAACCACCCCCCGATTTTGAAAATCCATCTTTTCTTAACCATATTTTTAAATTATCAAAATCACTATATGGTCTCAAACAAGCTCCAAAGGCTTGGTCTGAGAAATTGAGTACTTTCATGTTAAATAATAATTTTCAAAGAGGGAAAATTGATCCGACTCTATTCATTCAAAAACTTGACTCAAATTTACTTATTGTGTAAATTTATGTTGACAATATTATTTTTGGTAGTCCTAAAATCTCCTTGTGTGAGAATTTTGCTAATCTGATTGAAAGGATAATTTGAAATGAGCCTCATGGGAGAGCTCACGTTCTTCTTGGGATTAAAAATTAAGCAAACCCTCAAAGTTACTTTCATTAGTCGAGCCAAATACACGAAGGAACTTATTAAAAAGTTTGGCATGGAAAAAGGAAAAGCCTATGAAATCCCAATGATTCCATCCAAAAGTATTGACTCAGACTCATCTGGAAAAGACGTTGATGAAAAGACATACAGAGGAATGATTGGATCACTCATATACTTGACCGTCAGTTGACCAAATATTATTTTTTGTGTAAGTAAGTGTACAATGTTCTAGTCAGCTCCTAAGGAATCCCATCTGACTGCCGTCAAAAGAATCATTCAATATCTTATTGGAACTGAGGATACTGGACTATGGTACCCCTGCTCTTCTCATCTTGAATTAATTAGATATTCAGACACTAACTTTGCAGGTGATAAAAATAATAGAAAAAGCACTAGTAGAACCTGTCAAATTCTAGGTGATGCCCTAATTTCATGGCACAACAAGAAGCAAACTTCAGTTGCTCTATCCACAACTGAAGCTGAATACATATACGTTTGAAGTTGTGCTACTCAAATTTTATGGATTATGCATCAACTACTTTATTTTAATTTGTCTTTTTAATCTATGCCTATAATGTGTGATAATACCAGTGCTATTAGTCTATCTAAATATACTGTCCGTCATTATAGGGCTAAACACATTGATGTTAAATGTCATTTTATTCGAGATCATGTAGAAAATAGTGACTTTTCTTTAACATTTGTTTATCCCAAAATCAATTGACAATTATTTCTATCAAACCCCTTAGAAGAGAGATTTTGTTTCCTTAGGAAAAGACTTGGTATTATCAGTATTAATGACCTATGAATTTTATTTTTGGAAAATATTTTTTACTTTCTTATTTTGGAAAATGTTTTTTTTACTGTCTTATTTTTAATAGGGTGTCATCATTACTTTCTCCACTTCTCACACCACCTCTGCCACCACTGTACCCTTTTATCTTCCCAACATCCCCCTTCTGCCTTTCTTTTACCTCAAACAGTTGTCTTAGTCACTTCACCCCTTTTCATCTCCCCTTCGGTTCACTCACCCTTTTTCGTCTATCCATCTTTTCATCTTCTTCTTTGCCCTTTTAAAACCTTTATTCAAACTCTTCTCCTATGACCAAAACTTTTTTCATGGAAATTCTTTCCAAAACGCTTCCAAACCCTCTCTCAGATAACCATGTCCTTCTCTTCGAATCCTCTGATGAATATTCATCCAATTCTGAATAGTCAACTATTATAAAAAATGTTCATCCCCCAGCCCAGCCCCTTCTGTCAAGAAATCTCGTTTAAACTCCCTAAATACTTTTTCTCTCGAGGACATGCATAAATTCTGTACATGTTCATAAACGGACAAGTTCACGACCTTCAAAAGTTGCTCTATTATACTCGGTCATATAGTGGATCTCTATCAATTAAAGGAAGCTCATTGCAATGTCAGTCACTTCTTTAAATTTCAAGACTTGTCATTGGTTTTTTACTCAAGGATATCTTCAAAGCTATTGAGGAAGGATTAACGTTGCTTCTGAAGTCGACTCTAAAGCTGCTAGATCTTGGGAATAGCACAAACATTGATACAGGCAAGGTACGACTGAACCTTGATGCAATCAACCAAGAAGGCATCAAGATGTTCACCAGAGTGTTTACTCATATGGACTCCCTCAAGTCTCAAGTAAACTCCTCAAATTATGACCTTGAAATATTAGTTTAGAGCCCTACTCCCCCTTTTCTAAAAATGTTGAAAAATCTTATGAACGATTCTTCCATAACATGCATAATACCCTCACAAATTTTTTGGCCAAGTGGTGAATGATGAACTATTCAAAAGGGGGTCCTGTCCCTTTTTTTTGGGAGGGGGATGAAAGGGGGGTTATAAGCCAAGTGGTAAATGATGAACTATTCAAAAGGGGGTCCTATCTTTTTTTTTGGGAGGGGGATGGAGGCAGGTTGTAAAATGATTTTTACACACTGTTTGCCATAATATTTTTATTATTTTGTTTATTCATTGGTAATCAATTAGATTGTTTATCTACTATATGTTTACAATTTTTTTTCCTATCTGTTGTGTTATTCTTTTTTATTATGCCAAATGGGGGAGAAAGGCAGGAACACCAGAGGTTCTTGTAAGTCAAGGGGAGCAAGTTGACTATCAAACGATGAGAGTCAACTGATGCTCAACGAAAGGAGGAACATCAGAGGTGCCTGCAAGTCGGGGGGATCAAGCCAAATATCAAAGAATGAGAGTTAACTGATGCTCAAAGAAAATAGAAACAAGAACATCAGAGGCGCTTGCAAGACAGGGAAGCACATCATCAAAAACAGGAAAGTCAGCTGATGTTTATTATTTGTCATTATTAGAAAAGGGGAGATTGTTAGCCCTATATTCTCACTATATTTTTTAAAAAGGACTAATTAATAAACAAATATCTTTTAGGATACACTGAAGATACAAAAGATTAAAAAAAATCAATTTATAAAGAAAGCAAGCACTTTTTCATACGAAAGCCGACACCAAGATTGGAAGAGTATCAATCAAGGAGATTATTGGATTTTAAGATTTATGGCAAGCAAATCAATTAAGATAAGAGAAAAAGGAAAGAAGATCACAGTATCTATCACGGATATTATTGGCTTCCCAAAATTATGGCAAATGAATCAATCAAGACTGGAGCAAAAGAAAAGAAGACCACACCCTCTACATGGAAATATTTGATATGGACATGTATGAAGCTGTACCGCATATAGACATATCTGATATGAACATACTTTATGGTGTCATTCCTCAATCAAGAAATAAATTTAAATTCTTGATTGAGAAGAAATCTCTTGGATTTTCTTATGAAGATAGAAGCCAAAATAGCTGAAGATTATAAAAAAGAAAACCAAAGGTCGAAGCACTCACACAACTTCAAAAGAGAATCTTAGAGTGTCTCAATCTTAACCTCACAGAGCTTTGTTCTTCTTAGTTTACAATAGTTATACAAGAATAAGATCGAGTCAACTTTGTAATATAAACTAAGGCTATGTCATAAGATCTAAAAAACAAAATAAGTTTTCAGAATTTGTTTACCACCATTGTACTCGGGCTACACTCTGAAAAGATCTAAGAAAACTTTAAAACCCAAGGGGATTGGAAGTAGGCACCACATTAGTGTTTCGAACTAGAAAAAATTTTTGTGTTCTTCTTTTAAGTTGCTTATTTACTTGTTTGTTTATTTAAATCGACTCAAGGAAATTTTCAATCAGCCTCTTGAATTTCGATACATTGAAAATTTTTTGAAAGGCTCTTAAATCATGTATTACTTAGTAAACCATTGATCTACCCTCATTTCTCCTCATCAAAGAATATTTAATGAAGAGAAGTCTTTTTAAAAGCCCAAGCGCAGGTTTTTAAGCAACCATTCAAGTTTCTCTCAAAAGCTCTTATCCTCTATATGTATGTAAGAATTAAATGAAAAAAATCCTTTCATCTTTATTTTCACGTATTTTTTAAGCACCATAGTTCTTGAATTTAAATTAGGATTTCAAACTTCCAATTTTCAATCTAACTTCATTGCTCATTGTATTGAATTTCATATATTGCTAAGGGATCATATTATAGTATTTTCTAGAACAATTCAGATTGTACGTTATATTGATCTACAAATTTGTGACAGAATTGTTTTAAGCAAATTTGAAAACTTTTCTTTTTGACTTTCAAACTTATAGTATATTTTTCTATCAATATTCCTCACATATATTTTAAAGTAAGTTTGAAAGACATAGATATCATGAAAGTTTGAAACTTGATTTTGTATAGATTTTTAAGCAATAGTTAATAATTGGGAGAATTATTCAGCGCTGAGAGATCCTAGATTTAGATAATAGACTATGTACCATCATAGGTTAGACTCGCAATGTTAACTTGGGCAAAATCTTTTAGCCCAAGAGGCTTCGCATGTATCCATAGTTTAGATAGGTTCTATATTCTTGAAAATTATAGAGTATATCACCCAATTGGATTAGAAATTGAACATTATGAGTTCACATGGTGTTTGTCAATTATAAAAACTCTCCACTTAAAGATAATTCTTTTGTTTTATTTTTAGATTTAATCATTCATACAAATATCGATATGATTTTACTTCAAATGTTCAACTATTGTATATGTTCGTTTTTAATTAAATATCTTTTTTCATGCTATCAGTTTTATTAAAAATTTTAAATAACTATTTCTCATGTTTTTGATCCATTTCATTGAGATCTTGTTTGTATATTGATATGCTCAATTTTACAGTCTCTTAGGTATGTCATACCTATATTGTTTAGTTTTATCTTACATCTCAATACATCCAATTGTATTAATGCTCATCTTATGCTACATCGTTGTTATGATCTAGATTCAGCATTCAAACTTAGGCTCATGATCAGAAGTTTCACTAGCTTTTATGATGTAAAATGAGATGCAAGAACAAAGAAAACAATGATATAAGATATAAGGATATAATTAAGAACCAAAATTAAAGGGAAAAGATATTTAAAAGAAAAGAAGGAAAAACCTAACAATTAAAATACATTAATCATTAGATTCAATCCAAAGAAGAAGAGAAATTGAACACGTACAAGAGATTATTTATTGTAGCAATTCCAATTTTTGTTATGTTGAAATAAGAAGTACAACCTTCATAACAACTTTTCATAGATAATTTTTGAGAAATTCAGGGTTGACCTAGTAATAGGTGAATTTTAAGGGTCTGCTAGTCTATGAAAATCTAGTATTAATGTGAGTATTGGTGAGGGAATTTTGTTTGATTTGTATATAGATGATGATTTTAGAAAGTCATAGTAACTTTCGACATGTAAAACCAATTTATAAAATTTCAGTTATAGAGTTTACCGTGAAAGAGTTAGTTCGTGATGTCTTATTTCAAGGGGTGTGTTGTAAAATAGATCCATTTGAGGAGAGCCTCTGAGTTTCTATTCGGGACCACTATAGTGGTAACCTCAGTTATGTTGCAAAACCCCTACAGCGGTAACTTTACTACAGCAGTAGTAAAATATAGTGTTTTTATATTTTTAAAATATAAAAAATATTTCCATTCACTATTTTCTAAAAAAGGTGAGAGAGCTCTAGGAGAGACAATTTTCAACTTAATATTGGGATTTTTCATCTTTGGAGGTAAGTTACTTATATTCTAAACTTGAATTACTTCTTAGAATCATTAATAATCGTCAGAATCTCGTTCATAGTAGAAATTGAGTTTTATCCATAATTTGTGAGATTAATATAAATTAATGAAAATTTATGTAAAATCAAATAGTGATTCTAGTATTTAAAAAATACTATTTTTGAAGAATTATAGATGTTTATGCTAAATAAAGTAGAGTTCTTGAGATTTAAGGGGTAGAAATTCCTAAGATGATGAACTATGACAAATTTATGAATAAAGTTGTTAATTATAGATCCCTAGTTGTCAAAAAGAAGAAATGATTAAATTAGGTAAGTAAATTTGTTATAGATCAGGAACGAAGTGTAAGAGAAAGAAAAGGCAAGATTGTGGCCTAAGGGTGATTTCGAGCAAGGAATTGAGGTAGGTGCTTGACTCTATGCTTATATGTAAGTTGAGTATTTTGATCGCTTTTGAGGACTACTTGCGATTAATGACTGCATTTGCATATCATATATATTGATAATGATGATATTGATGTGAAGAGATGAGTTGATGATTTGATCATGATATTAAAATTATACGGATGATGATATTAATAATAATGTTTATGATGATGAATTGATGATTGTGATGATGATATTGAGTCCTTGTATTGTGGCAGATGTTGATGATATATTAAGGAGAGAAAGAGATAATGTGTATATCTTGCATACATATATTCATCATATCCATTGAATGCCCATTATATATATATATATATATATATATATATATATATATATCTTGTGCAAATTATTGATGATATTAGGTAAGTGTAAAAGTACATGAATATGAGTTTGTATTCCCTCTAAAATGAAGTGTCATAAATGTATTTGTTGTCTTTGGTTATAATTTCTGTGACGACTGTTGTTGTATTTATTTGGTTGCTTATTTGAATTATATTGATGTAAGTTGGACTGCGATGCTTGCCAGTACTTGTTGATATACTGATACTACTTGTGCTCTTTTTTTTATTTAGTGTATAGTGTGTTTCAGAATTTGAGATGAGAAGTTAAATTTAGCCTGTAGTTTCTGACTTTGGTTCAAGGGTGAGCACCATGATTGGTAGCGTTTGGCATAAAATAACGAAAACCAAATTACCAAACCAAAGTGAGAAGTTTGGTATTTAGTATTGATAATTCGATATTAGGTACAGTATTTGGGAGTAAAATTTTAAAATTATCATATTTTGGTCTGGATTTGATACAACATATTACTATCATTTGGTATTCGGGATTTTTCAATTGCCAAATTATTTATTAACTAATGGTCCACTCCGTAGATATATAGTATATCTAAGTGACCCATTGTCAGCCCAAAAAAGGTCAAAGGTCAAAGGGTCCGGCCTCTATTCTTGACTTCTGCTTTATAATAGCATTAGCCAAATGCTTTAACCAGATCAATTCTATTTACTTTAAAATATTTGTTGTTGCCTTTACAATGAGCAGGTTGATTTTTAGAAATTTAGTTAGACGAAATAGGAATATGATATCACCAAATATCATACCGAATCCAAGTTTAATTTACTGATTACCAAATTATCAAATCAAAGTTTAAAAATATGGTATTTGGTATATACTTTTAATTATCAATTATCGAATTACTGAACTCAAATTTTAAAAATACCAAACTGAATATCGAATGCCCACCCTTAATAATTGGACATCCATTGAATCGTCTTACTTTTGCTTATGTCCTTTATTTTGGGACTAAGATATTTTCATACTTCCTTAATATTGTTGGATGATATTTTGGTTATAGATTTCTAGATTTTATTAGTTAATCTTATACAGTGACTTAAGGTCCTAGAGGTGTAATAAATAGAGGCTTTCACACTCTAGTTTAGTATTGATAATTATTTAGGTTTAGTTGTTTTATTTTACTTAATTAACTATTGGTTTAGTAATTATTATTAATAAAGTTGTTGTAACGTAAATTGTTGACTAAAAAGTTTGGTTAGTGAGGGTTATTTTAGATGGGTTTCTTATCATAATTTTAGGGTGGGTGATAATCATGACCATTTGGATCATAAAAGATGATACCAGACTATTGGGCTTGTAGATCTCATTGTACAATAATGGGCCTATTAGAGTCTTATAGAATGGTAAAAGATGTCTAGAATTTTCTTCTAGAGTCTACAGGGCTTTAGGGAACAAAATTTCTTTATTTCTTCTTTTTTTACTATTACTTGATTTCAATTGGTATCTGGTGATCCAAATTGGTATCTAACTCCTTCGTTCTTGTTTGCAGATGATGAATACATGATTTTCTAGAGCACCAGTAGTTGCCCAGCACTGGCACCTATAATAGTGCCTGTACCAGTCGCTGAGGCTATAGTTCAAGGCAAGTCATGAGTGAAGGACAAGGCCAGGAAAGGAAGAAGAGGGGAAACACTTACTAGGGGTAGAGTTCAAACAGACAGAGGACCGTTTAGTCAAAAAACCCCATTCCCATAATAAGATGCTCAGGAGTTAGTACAGAATGAGGAGGTAGTCATTAAGGAAAAGGAAGTAGTAATTCCTGACATTGTGGTACCAATTTAAAATATTGTGGATCGGGTACTTATGAATGCAGAGTTGATTCAATAAGTGTTGGGGTACTTCGGCAGTTTGGATGGCACAGATGCTACTCCTGCTATTCTTGTTTTCCCACCCCAACCTTATAATATGTAGTTGTTATAGCACCAAGGATAGATGAGGGCTCTGAGACAAAGTGTATGCTTGAAGGTACTTGGACCGATGATGATCGATAATAAGCATGGACTATTCTAAAAGTTCATTAAGATAAAACCCCAGTATTTCAGGGTACAGAGTCTGAGGATGCATTAGAGTTTTTGATAGATTGTCATAAATGTCTATATTACATGGGCGTCAAAAGGTATGGTGTGGAGTTTATTTCTTTCCAATTGTAGGTTGAAGTCAATTAATGGTGAAGTTCATTTCTTAAGTATAGAGTTGACTCACCTCTACTTACGTGGGTACAATTTCAAAATTTTTTTTTTGAAAAGTATATTTCCTGCGCTTATCGTGATAAGAAAAAGGATGAATTCTAGAGATTGGAGAAATATGACATATATGTGGTGGCCTATGAGGCCAAATTTCATGTTTTTTCATGCCATGCACTTCAATTGATCACTTCTGAAGAGCAAAGAATTTGGTACTTTGTGAAGGACCTGAATTCTAGAATTCAGATGGTTGTTTTATCAGTGGATGCATCGTACAAGTCTTTCCAAGAGGCAGTGGAATTCGCTAAAAAGGAGAAGGTAATTAACAAACAAAGAAAAGTGAAAGTAGAAGAAAATAAGGTCCGTACCTCTAGCCAGTTCAATAATACTTCTTTGAAGGGTCATGGTTCTTAGGATTCTTCTTCCCCGACCTTATCATTCAGCTATGCTTGTGTCCATAGGAGATTCGTATGAGGTTAGTTATCAACCTTCAAGGATAGACCACTATACAACTTCATCCTCTTTAGTTTCGAAGCCTACTTTGAGCATCATGTGCCAAGATTTGAGGTTTAGGTCACATTATAAAGTATTGTCCTAATTTTTTATATGCAGGTCAGTTGACTCAACAATCAGCTTCTAGTGATCTAACTTTAGCAGGTCATGGTATTAGATATAATGGTAAAGCTTTTCCTAAGGTGAGTGTGATAGTTAAGATGCAGAAAGAGGTGGCTACTAAGCCAATTGAAGTGGAGGACATATTGGTAGTAATGGTGCTCAGGTTGGTAGATATGGTGGTTAGGGAGGTGATAAAGCTAACTTTATATTATTCTGGCTCGTTCTAAAGCTGAAGTTTCTGATGCTGTGATTACAGTTACTATTCTTATTTGTGATCATATGACTTTTGTATTGTTTGATCTGGGTCAAGTTTCTCCTATGTGTCTGTTAAATTTTCTTTGGATTGGGACCTTTTAGACTGTGAATTTCTCGATACTCTTATATATATGACTACACCCACTTGGGTATCAGTGTGTGTTGGTCAAGTTTACAGGTTGTGCCCTGTCATGTTTATGGAGTATAAAACTTTGACATACTTAGTAATTTTAAACATGGAGGAGTTTGATATTATCTTGCGATGAGTTGGTTACCTTCTTATTATTTCATTCTTCATTGTTATGCAAGAACTGTCACTGTAGCGATGTTGAGGATAGAAAAGCTAGAGCGAAAAGGTACTTTAAGCATGCTCATGTAAGAATTGTATTAGCTATTTGTGCCCAGAAATTAAAAAATAGGGGGTGTAGGGAATTTTTATTCCATTTTCGAAAAGATAATTTTGTAGTTCCTCTTTTAGTGTCAATCCCAGTTGTATGTAAATTCTTTAAGGTATTTTCTGATAACTTTCCTGGTATGTCTCTAGACCATGAATTTGACTTCTTCATAGACTTAGAGCCCAGAACTCGCCCCATCTCTACCCCTCCTTATCGTATGGCACCAACAGAGTTAAGAAAATTAAAGTCTCAATTTCAAGAATTTCTAGAGAAGTGGTTTGTTCACCCAAGTGTTTCTCGTTGGGGTGTTCTTATGTCGTTCGTGAAAAAGAAGGATGGTATTATGAGGATGTTCATAGACTACCATTAGTTAAATAAGGTGACTATTCACAACAAGCATCTCTTGTCTAGAGTAGATGAACTGTTTGACCAATTGCAACAATTTGTGTCAGTGTGACACCCGATCTCAATATCAACCTATGTCGATATGACATCTGATCCCAACATCAATCTGTGTTGGTGCGATACCCGCTCATAATATTAACTCAACAAGTAATCTCAACGCAATTCTCAATGCATTATGGCAATCAATAATTATAAAAATGCTTATAGGGTAGTCATAAACATTTAACTCAAATATAAGTATAGAGTCAAATCAATTCTATAACTACATTTAAACTATAACCTATTTCATATCCATATCCGAAAGCACTACTTGGCCAAAGGCTTGCCTTTCCTTTCAGTTTTCGTTCGTTCTTGGTCTGTAAACATCAAATAAGCACCATTCAATATAAAATTCCTACTTCTAGGTATTATAAACCCAAACCCATCAGTTTCAACCTATGAAGTTAACCTAGTTTATCATTCTAGGATTTTCTACCTTTAATCTCTTTGAATTCTCCATATTTTATGATTACAATAAAGAATTCTATGCTAGGAAGATATTTATAATAACCTAGAGTCGATAACAATGGGATTACATCATCATCAACCAATTTTCATTAGTTCATAAACTTAGGGCTAAATCCTAATTTTCAATCATGATTATGAGCCTTATAATTCTAGGAATATAAGGGAGTAATTATAAACTTAAATGAAAAGGAAATTTACCTTAAAGATGGAAAACTTTCAAATATGGTGAAAATACATAGTCAACTATCAATAATATATATATATATATATATATATATATATAGATAGATATATGCGTGTGTGTGTGTGTGAACGTGTGTATACAAATATATAATATCTTATATTCTATTGACACAAGAAGAAGAAAAGTCAAATGAGGAAGTTGAGAGCTTCAATTTTTTAAATCAATTGTCAAAAATATATAAATGAATAAATAAGTATATATTAGTCTATTTGTACTATGATATCAAAATAAAAAAAATAAAAAGAGAGGAAATGAAATGTGCGACAGACAACCAAATTACCTTGAAATTAATTTCTTTTTGAATAGCTCAAGAACATGAATTGATATATGTTGCTTATATTGTCACATGATACTTTATATATATATATTTAGAGAGAGAGAGAGAGAGAGAAACGGAGAGAGACTTAAAAAAGATATTATTTAAAACTAAAAAGAAAATCCACATACATAAATACTCCTTTCAACTAAATAAAGTTAAGTCATTATACAAATGAAGGTTAGCAAATGTTTCAAAATAGGAAAAAGTAAAAAAGCAGTCAAATATCAATGTGAGAAAAGTTTTACTTTGCCAAATTTTATCAATTTTTTTCTTGAAAAGGTATTTATTTTAAAACTAAGTTAAAAGAGTAATAAAATGGAATAAGAAATTAGAGAGACAAGAGAAGAGATTATTCTTATTTCTTTCAAATATCAAAGTATTTCAAGTCTTTTAAGTGTATACAATATCAAGCCTTATGCCTCTATTTATAGTGTTACATAAAAGTATATAAAAGTGTCACGGACCAACCCACTGGATCGTGTTGAGCACCTACCAACACCTACTCCAGATAGAAGAAACCTAAATAACCCACCATTCAATCAATTGCAAAAGTTACTATGACATTTACGTAGTCAATTTATGTCTATCATATGAATAACTAATCGACCATTCAAATACAATTGTTCGATCCATTATCTTCGCACTTACTTTAATATATCTAATACGTAATATAAATATTGAAAATTACTAAAAGTCACTCCTTGGAACCTAGATTAAATCGATATATAGCTCTAGACAAGGAGTAAGAACATCCATGACACAACATCCATGCTGAATAGAGATAATGGGAACTATTGCTGAGTGATCGGCATCACTGTTATAGAAACTCCAACTAACCTGTACCATGGCTATATCCCCAAGTGGAGGAACAGTAAGTAAGTATCAGTATAATCACATGTACTGGTAAGAATTACCGTTTGTACAGGGTTAGAAACAAATAACATCAATAATAAATACAGGGAGATCATAACATCAAGTAAGTTTTGAATCTAAACTCCCAATTATGGAATTCCTCACACCCCACTTTAGCATATCTGTGATCTACTTGTCATTTAATATTTTTGTATATCTTTGTCCTTTGACTAGCCCTCCTATACTATGCCACTTCTTCCCCTACCGACTTGTCCTTATGGTAACATAATTCTTAATCTACATCCACTCCTAACATAATTCTTAATCTACATCCACTCCTAAAAACTCTTATGGGTTTTGCTATCTTAGACATCATTATGAAAATTAGACTTCTACAAAATCATATTCTAATGTAACTAGTTCTCTCAGGAAACCATAGATTCTTACCTCTAACTCAGTCTGCACAAGAGGCCAGCTACTATCGTGACCCTTCTACACCGTTTACAACATATGAAATATGTACGAGAGAATATATGTATATATGTAACATGAAATACATTCAAATGTAAAACTGATCATAACAACACTCATACCAATGATATCAATTAATCTAACACACCATGTAAAAAACTCACAAGTCCACTTTCATAAACTTTCCAACCTATTCATATTTTATCAACAACTCCTTATTGTATATAATCATTATAACAACACTTCATGCATATGAATGAGTGCATGTATGCAATATGTGTGATGATCTCTCTTTATTCCTTCTCAACGACTTCATCACCATTATTAATATCATATTTTACTGGCATAGTACTCGACCTATATCATAACATATCATATTCGTACTGGTGTGATACTCGATCCATTATCATAGTATATCATATTTGTACTGGCGTGGTACCCGATCTATATCTCAAATCATCAACACAGTATAAATGAAATATAATATAGTCATTAATCATAAATCAAGCTAGAAAGCAATCATAGATGTCAAGTTCATAAATAGGTATAAAGACAAGGAGATCTAAATGATACAAAAAGTCACAGTTCATGTTAATTGGGGACCTTAATTTATACATTTGTATTCACAATCATTATATACCACACACCCCTGCAGAGCTACAAAAAATCCAAGTTCATCACTTTCTACCTGTCCACATCTCAAATTCATATCTTTCACATCATTAGCTATAACTCCCTAATTTTAATGGAAAACCTATCTTTACTTTACAATTTTTACTCATTTATTTTCACTCTTCCGTCATGAGATCCAATTATGCTAATTATTAATCTCGATTGATCATGCCTCAACCTTAAACCACTTTCTTAATGCCATTTGAACATCCCTAACATTATATTTAATCGAGTTACTTTAGTATTTTCCTACTATCTTTTACTATATTATCTGATCTTCCACCAATCTTAAGGGTCCTGGAAGATATTAAACTATATATATTCGCCCCATTATCTATATATCTCTGTTACAATCAAACATTTACATAACATACAATAATACAATATATTCAAGTCTAATAAGATTTTTAAACATGTCCATCCATCCAACTCTATGAACAAAGGCCTAATGCATGATACTCTCGGCATTACCATTAACTTTAGGTGCATCTAGACTAAGTCTAGTTGCTATAAAGTAGATTATAGTTAGGTGAAGTATACTACTATGGAGAGGAGTGAGTTGTCCCACGTATGCTAAACGTATTATCATGTTGGGTTTCCTCCAAGTGTATCTTAAAGCTGTCTTCATGTACTTTAGCCTTTGAAATCTCATTATTGGGGGAGATGAGATTGTTCAGAGTTTTTTTTTAGGAAAGGGGCGGCCTGGAAAAATAATAAGAAAGAGGATTTTTAAAAATTCCTCGGTTAGGCTACTGCTTCTTACTACTACAGTGGTTATTGCTAGTGCAGTTCAGTTCATTATTAGGCCTCTTGGCCTAATTTTCTTAGGCTCCGATTTAAATTTATTCTGAGTCAATTTTAACTTTATTATTTATCATAAATTATTTTTAGGACATTTTTCACACATAATGGCGATTTATATCATTTCAAAAAGATTATCATAAACAAGACATTAAGGAGTAAGGTCATATAAGAAGTGGAAGACATTGTATTTAGAATTTGAGATAATGGAGGATATGGAACATAATGATGAAGAGTGGTGGAGAGATGAAGAAATTACATTAAGTGAATATCCACATAAAGAATATATTTTATAATACTCCCCCAGGATACATTTTATAATACTCCCTCAGGATACATTTTATAATACTCTCTCTTGAATGTCCATAGATAATGTGTCTAGTTAAAATCTTACTTTAAATTTTCATAAAAAAAAATTCTAGTGAAGAAAAAAGAGTAAACATATTCTTTCATACGCATGCTTGCTGCCACATTAAAAATCTTAACAAGAAATCTATTGGGATGAAACATGGATAAGATAAAAAGAGTGCATATTTACTCCCCCTGATAAAGATAATATTTCATCTTGTATATGATGTATTCCAATTTAGATTCTCAAAGTATTGGGATTGACAATGTCTCTGTCAAACATTCCATCAAATTTGAGCAAAATTGTCCTTTGCTGAAATTTACTTTATTTTTTTTAATATATTCTTCTTTCAACTGAGCTCTACAAGAAGCATTTTCTGTAATGCTACTGAAATCATTTTTTCAAAGAAAAATAACATATCTCATATGTGTTGAGTCACTTTAAAAGTTGCTAGTATCTTGGTAGGGCTTGAAATAATTGCCTTGTAGAATATGATAGTACCATCACTTGCAAGTATATAACTTTAATTTCATCAAATATTGTGTCGGTCAACAATCTTTCTGCATTTGCATAACCAATAATTCTTTGACAATATTGGTTAGAATAAACAAATTTATAGCATTTTCCATGTTCAAATGTATTCATTATTTTTATGAGATCATTTATGTCTAGTGATATCGCTATCATTGAGATACTCAATGGAATCACTTTAATCCATATAAGAATTTGATGTAGCTTTATTTTATATTTTCTCGAAAAGCTTTATATTCTTCATAAAAATGTCATACTAAATGTAACAACAATTCTTTATACACATTTAAGTTTTTCATGTATTGTCAAACTGAAAGAAACCTTAATGCATCCACCACAAGAGAATATATTTCTATACAATAATGTCAAAATTTTGTGAAAAAAACTTTATACCTCGAGGAACAAGTCGAACTTTATATTTTATGGCATTATTTTTTATTTACTTTCACACAAGAATTCATTTATACCCTCACTATATTATACCTAGGTCCTTCAATCATACATTCAATTCTTTACTTTTTTAAATGAAATAAAATATACTTGAATTGAGTATTTTATTTGACTAATCATTATCTATCCACACTATTTGACAGATTTAAAGTCAAGATCCACATTATCATTTATAATGGTGAGCTCTACAATATATCAAAAATATCATCGACAATCATTATAATATCCTATTTCAATATGACATAGCTATCGAGATCTTTTTATTTCATCATTTTTAGGTACCTCAATCTTTGCCAAGGTTTTATGAAGTGTTATGTCATGATTCTCTTTTAAAGTACTTGTCTCATTATCATTTACCATCTTTATCATTTACCCCTCTCCTTCTTTCAAGTAGTTTTACATTTTGGTTTATCACACTTTAGACATGTCGTAGAATCTGTCCATCAAGGACTTCTTATTTGAAGAATTTACCATTGAATTATAGCATAAGGTTAGCAAATACATCTGATATTTAATTTACAATATTTTGCAACTGAATTATCTCTTGAATTTAAAGTTAACACTTTTACAAGAATCTTGATAATTTATTCTATCCATTTCAGTTGTTAATTATATCTCCTCCTAATGTTAGCAAATCTAACATTTACCCCAACCTCTTTTTAGGAACCCATACTTGTGCATGGTGAAACAATTAAATCATATAATATAATGCACTAATTTAGTCAACCTATCAACAATTACCCAATTAGATCAAACTTTTCTAAAGTCAAGGGTAGGTCAACAACGAATTCACCGTGATTCTCTCTCACTTTCACTCAAAAACAAATATTCTTTGTATAGTACCACGTCACTGATGCTCATACTTTATGCTTATAATTCAAACCCTTGTCCACAAACTCCACAATGTCTTTCTTGATACCACACCAAGAGTGATGTTTCTTCAAATCATGATATATTTTGGCCGCTCCTAGATGAATAGAATACTTCAAAAAATGATCCTCCTCTAAGATCAACTTAACCTACCCACCAACTCTCAGTACACAAACATGGCCACCAATTCTCAAAATACCCTCGAAATTAAGAGATGTCGTCTTTGCCTCACCACTTAACATTTTATCATGATTCATCCTTAACTTCTCATCTTCAAACTAATGAGATTGAACCTGATCCATCAATGAAGACCTAGACATCTACCTTTCGAAACTGAACTCAATGCAACTCTAATCCCAAAATCTGATGTCATGAGTAAAGAGCACTATAAAAAAAGTATAAAAATACACAAGTCTAGATCTAAACCTAAGACAAGACAATAAGAATAGGTGAAGTATGAAATCACTCCCCAAGCAAGGAGCTCAGCCATACTTCAAATCAACCTCAAACACAGTACAAACTGACACTCTGTGAGTCGCATTCAAACTAGAATGAAAGAGTATAAAAAGTAGGAGTGAGTACGATCCAATTATACTCACTAGTATTATAGGTCGACTGAGCAAAGAAGAAAACTCAAAAAGTAAAGAAGACTATGAGCACACTTCTACCTGCATACAAAAATTCCTCAATGGTGGCTTAAATTGTATCTTCAAATAATTCTACAAGTATAATAACAGTTACTACATATTAATATATATATATATATATATAGATATATATATATATATATATATATATATATATATATATATAAAGAAAGCTAAATAGACAATATCGAACATATAAAAGAAATATAATTAATGCAATGGACATGATATAATGTCTCAGTATCACCTCATACTTATTAAATCATGATATAAGCTATCACACGACACCACTATAATGAACATAATATATCGATAATATCATTTTCAAACCTCTACTCAGGAATTACAATATTAATAAAGAAAAGTAATATTTAAACAAGACCAATATCAACCTTCACTTGGGTATGATCAAAATAGTTAAATCAAATATGATATTCTCATAAGCCCCCTATAATACCCCATACTTTTTCTAGCTCTATTTAGCTCCTAGAATGTCAAGGGTTAGCTTTAAAAATGAATAAATCTTGATACATGTTGAATTTTCAAGATCTAGACCCCCAAATGTGTAGATAATTGGCTCAGCTTTCCAACGATACCAATTTCGCCTCAATTCGTTACTCAGTTGAGAAGATATGACACTTTTAGTGAAACAGTGTCTCAAAATGAGCGGCACCGCATCGCGGTGATATAAAAAATAACATTTTTTGATTTCCAGTGGACCACCGTGATTGGCCCGCGTCGGATAAAGTCCTAGTTCATGTTTATCAATTTCTAGTAGCTCACTGTGATAGTACCGCATCGCGGTGATGGCCCAAATGGAATTTGTCAATTTTCAGTGGCTTACCGCGATAGCCCTACATAGTGATGAAGTTCCAGTTTGCAATATTTAAATACTAGTGAGCCACCGCGATAGTGGCGCGTCGCGGTGGGGCCCAAAATTAGGATTTCTAATTCTGAAGTTGATTTTAAAAGAGCAATTTAGTCTTTTCCCAAGCCCCCAAATCATGAATAACAAAGGATTAAACCTATTGTAAGCATTCTATGCTCACTTTTCGTTAAATTTCTCTCAAAGAAACTCTAGAACATCAAAACTTAATTCCCAAGAAATCCAAATTTCCACCATTCTTTCTTCAAGGAAACTCAAAATTCAAGGTTTCCAATTCAAGGTTTCCAATTTAAGATAATCAAGAATCCATCTTCAAGAGCACAAATAGGAATCCAAAATCAAGTGTTCTAATGAATTGCATCAATTGAGGTATGTGGGATTTTCAACAAGGATAATTCTTTCATCCCTGTGCCCAAAATTAGTTTTTTAAGATGATTTTGTATGAAATTATATGAGTTTCAAATTAGGGTTCATACCCAATATTGCTAATTGAAAGATTATGAGATTTGAAGAAATTTAGATGATGAATTTGCATGTTTACTTCCGTGTTTATATACGTATTACAGTAATTTCCAAATTTTGAATTGAATTATCAAATTTACATTATTGAGTATGAATATTATGATGTTTTGACATGAAATTGAAGAATGGGTTAGTAAGCCCTAGTTTGTATGATGATATTTTAAGAATGACTATGCTTTAAGCATCCCATGACTAGTTATTTTCAGATTTTAATAAAGATTTGATCATTTGATCTCAGTTTAGACATGAAATCCACTTTACAAATTTAGCTACAGTTTACAGTAAACAGTTTTAAAAAAGGTTTACATTGTAAACCCTTATATTAGTTTTTAAAAGTGGATTTCCAACAGAATAAGCATACAGATGAAAGGGAGTAGTATTTAGCACCAAGTTGGGTATGTTTTCATGCCCCAGAACTATGAGCCAACGTAGATTCAGATTATTAGATTATTTCCATTTCTATATGGATGACAGATATAAATGTGATTACTTAGATTAGGTTATATTCCATGGCAAGAGTATGAAACCTCTTCTTGGCAAGAGATTTTCCCATAAAGGAACTAGACGTTGGACACTATGATAGCTCACATAGTGTATGTTCGTTAGAAGAACCTTCCTAACAGTAAAGACTTGCAGAATAATTTTTTAAAATATTTCCCTACAACCTACGGAAAAGAATAACAGAAAATCTTTTAGAACTAAGTGTAGAGGCTCACAACTTTATTCAGCTATTGTTTTATATCAGATATTAGCTACAGATTTTAGTTCTCAACTTTTAGATATAAAAGTGAGTCCTTTTTACACTTAGACAACATGATTTAAAGATAGAATACAAATACAATTTGTAAAACCTAAATGTTATGACTCATTAGACTTATGCATCATGTTTTGCTATTCATGATTATTATTTCCAGTTTTTAGGTATTCCAGCTTATGTGAGTCATCTACGTTTAGCATGCATTTTTTTACAAATTTATAATAATATAGAGATATTTATTTACTTGTGCATTCACCCCCATATACTCAGTACAATCCAAAAAACTGATCTATATATATATTTATGTGTTACATTGTCTTATAATGTAGGTTCAGGCGCTCAGTTTTAACAGCATGAGTGATTTCGAGCATTCCATCTACATCTCGACAGTTGGTGAGTCTTTATAGTTTGGGAACTTAGCCTTTCAGATTTCCAGCTTATTAGTATAGATGATTCAGTATTTTTATATAGTTTGATTCAGTTGGGGATTTGTCCTAGTGACTCTCTAGCATTAGTAGTAGAGACTTGTCCGGCTGCTAGATATGATTTAGATTTTCAGTATTGATAGATCAGACTCTTGAGTTTAGTATTTTTTAGATATTATATTAAGATATTTTTAGCTTAGCTCATACAAAATTCCACATTTTATCTTGATTTTCTATCTATATATCCTTATTTTGAGTTTCAGATTTAGTAGAAGACTTATAGGGTTAGCTTAAGGCTATTCCTAGTCTTGAGCACCGTGTGACCTCTTAGGACCTATTTTTGGGGCATTACAAACTTGGTATCAGAGCCTAAGGTTATAAGAGTCCCAAGGAGTCAGACAAGCTGCGTTATGTAGAGTCTTAATCATGGGTGTGAAGCGCGCCACATTTATGAGCAAGAGGCTATGGGACATTTTAGAAAATCATCTCTTTCTTTCATGATCTATCATGCTTACAATATCTCTATCTGCTTTTAACTCATGCTCTTACGTGATAGTTGAATATGCCTCTTCGTTGAGGTAATGCCCGTAAAAATAATAACCAGCCACCCCTGCCTACTGACCCTCTAAATGAGAATGTATCCCGTGCTGAATTTTATGTTGCCTTTCAGGCGTTAGCCCAAGCTCTGACTGCTAATATTCAGGTCAACCATCAGGCGACAGTCCTACTTCAGCAGAACGGGGATTTAGCAGTAGCTGAGATTTCATGAGAATGAATCTGCCAGAGTTCTTTGGGTTAAAAGTAGGTAAGGACCCAAAGCTTTACTTAGATGAGGTGAGAAAGATTACCCATATTATGCATATTTCTAAGGAGGAGAGTGAAGAGTTGGCATCCTATAGATTAAAAGGTATAGCGTATGATTGGGTGGTTATATGAAAGAATGGTGGAGGTGAGAATGCAGCTCCTATGAGTTGGCAGGTATTTTAGGATATGTTTCTAGACAGGTTCTTTCCACATGAAATGAGAGAAGATAAGGTAGAATAGTTTGTGAACCTGAGGCAGGGCTCGATGATAGCGAAAGAGTACTGCCTTAAGTTCAACCAGTTGTCTAAGTATGCCCCTGATATAATGACTGACCTTAGGGCGAGTATGAGTAAGTTTGTTACTGGAGTATCTGGTTTGGTAGTCAAGGAGTATAGGACTGTCATGCTTATTGGGGACATGGATCTTGCTAGGTTGTTATTTCATGCTCAACAGATTGAGGCATAAAATTTGAAAAAAAAAAGAAGAGAGAAAATAAAAAGGCTAGAATCGAGCAGTTTGAGTATGGACAGACAAAGTTTGAGCAGTTTAGAATCATTCATCTATGTCAGCGCCATCTTCAGCCAGTGCTCCTGATCCCAGAGCTAGACAAGAGCAGTGGGGTAAGACTTCTATATCCAGATCTCAGAATAGTGTGAGTGGAAAACCCAGTTATCCTTCTTGTGCTAAGTATGGTAAGAATTATTCTGGTGAGTGCTTGTTGGATCAGAAAGGTTGTTGTGGTTGTGGTAAGTTGGGACGTGGAATCAAAGAGTGTCCACATACTAAGTAGGGAAACAGAGATGCTTGTCCCCACACTCAGGCTACTAGCGCACCAGCCCCTCTAGGTCGCCCAATCTCTCTCCAGGGTGCATCATCCAGTACCGGTAGAGGTCAGCGCCAGAATTGGTATTATGCTTTACCATCCCATCAGGAGCAGGATAATTCACCAGATGTTGTTACTGGTATGCTTCGTGTCTTTCATCTTGATGTTTATGTGTTGTTAGACCTCGGGTCAAATTTCTCTTATACGACCTTACTAGTTGCAGTAAATTCTGAAATAGGTCCTGAAAAGATCCCTGAGCCCTTCTTAGTATCTACCCTAGTGGGTGAGTCAGTTGTTGCCAAACAGATCTATAGAAAGTGTCCTATCACTGTCTTTCATAAAATCATGTTAGTAGATTTAATAGAGTTAGATATGGTCGACTTAGACCTTATTCTTGGTATGGATTGGCTCCATTCCTGTTATGCATCCATAGATTGTCGCACCCGAGTGGTGAAGTTTCAATTTCCAGATGAGCCAATCTTTGAGTAGAAAGGTAATTCAGTGTCTCCCAAGAGTCATTTCATATCCTATCTTAAAGCTAGAAAGTTGATATCAAAAGGGTGTATCTTTCATGTAGTTTGAGTCAAAGACACTAAGTCTAAGACCCCAACAGTTCAGTCAGTCAGTGTAGTCAATGAGTTTCCTGATGTTTTTCCCAAAGATTTGCCAGGGGTACCTCCCGATAGGGAAATAAAATTCGATATTGACCTTCTCTCAAATACTCAGCCTATCTCTATTCCTCCATATCATGTGGCTCCAGCCAAGCTTAAAGAGTTAAAAGAGCAACTTAAAGATCTTTTAGATAAATATTTCATAAGGCTCGGTGTCTCTCCATGGGGCACTCCCGTTATATTTGTGAGAAAGCAATATAGTTCTTTGCGAATGTGCATTGATTATCGTCATCTAAATAAAGTCACAATCAAAAACAAATATCCTCTTCCTAGGATTGATAACTTATTTGACCAACTCCAAGGTACAAGTTACTTCTCAAAGATAAACCTTAGATCCTGCTATAATTAGCTCATAGTAAGGGAATGATATTCCAAAGACAACTTTCAGAACCCGTTATGGTTATTTTGTGTTTCTAGTCATGTCATTTGGTCTTACCAATGCCCCTGCAGCCTTCATAGACTTGATGAACTAAGTGTTCAAACAGTATTTGGACATGTTTGTCATATTCTTTATCGATGATTATTCTTGTCTATTCTCGTAGTGAGGATGATCATGTAGAACACCTTAGAATTGTGTTGCAAACTCTTAGGGATCACCAGTTGTTTGCCAAATTTAGTAAATATGAATTTTGGATAAGATCAGTAGTATTTCTTAGTCATATTATTTCCAGTGATGGCATTAGAGTTGATCCCTAAAAGACAGAAACAGTAAGAAACTGGCCTAGACCTATCTCTCCATTAGACATTAGAGGTTTCTTGGGTTTAGCTGGCTATTATAGACACTTTTTTGAGGGGTTTTCTTTTATTACGCCCCCTATGTCTAGATTGACCCAAAACAAAGTTAAGTTTCAGTGGTCAGATTCCTATGAGAAGAGTTTTCAGGAGTTGAAGACTCGACTCTCTTTAGCTTCAGTTTTAGCACTACCTGATGATACAGATGGGTTCATTATCTATTGTGATGCCTCTAGGATTGATCTGGGTTGTGTTTTGATGCATAGAGGTAAAGTTATAGCCTATGACTCTTGACAACTTAAGCCTCACAAAAAGAACTACCCTACCCATGACCTTGAGTTAGCTGCTGTTGTGTTTGCATTAAAAATCTGGAGGTACTATCTTTATGGGGTACATGTTGATGTGTTTACGGATCACAAAAGTTTGCAGTATGTATTTACTCAGAGAGAGTTAAATCTTTGTCAGAGAAGGTGGTTAGAATTATTGAAGTATTATGACATGAGTGTGTTGTATCATTCGGGCAAGGCCAATGTAGTGGCAGAAGTCCTTAGTAGAATGTCTATGGGAAGTGTTGCTCATGTGGAGAATGATAAAAGAGAGCTAGTTTGAGAAGTTCATTGGCTAGCTAGATTGGGTGTGAAGTTTGTTGACTCAGCTGAAGGTAATGTTTGGGTCCAGAGTAGCTCAGAATCTTCTCAAGTATCTAAAGTGAAAGAGAAATAGGATAAAGATTCTAGTTTGGTCAAACTGAAGGGTTCAGTTAAAGACCAAAAGGTATAGGTTTTCTCCCAAGGGGGAGATAAAGTGTTGAGGTACCAGAGTAGATTGTGTGTGCCATGTGTTGATGATTTGAGGCAGTGGATTATGGCAGAAGCACATGGTGTACGTTACTCCATCCATCTAGGATCCACCAAGATATACTGCGACTTGCGGTAAGTTTATTGGTAGAGTGGTATGAAGAGAGATATAGCCAAATTAGTAGCCAAGTATGCAACTTGTCAATAGGTTAAGGTAAAGCACCAAAGACCTAGTGCCACTTTGTAGGAATTTGGTATTCCCACTTGGAAGTGGGAAGAGGTGAATATGGAATTTGTGACTGGATTACCCATTCGCGTCGTTAGCATGATTTGATTTGGGTTATATTAGACAGATTGACTAAATCAGCCATTTTTTGCCGGTTCACATGTCCTACACAGCTAAAGATTATGCTAAGCTATACATCAGAGAGTTGGTTATATTACATGGAGTTCCCTTGTCCAACATCTCAGATAGGGGTACTCAGTTTACCTCTTAGTTTTGGAAAACCTTTCAGAAGGGTCTTGGTACCCAAGTTCATCTTAGCTCAACTTTTTATTCGCAGACATAGTGGTCAGGCAGAGAGGACCATTCAGACCTTAGAGGATATGTTGAGGGCTTGATTTCTTGACTTAAAAGGCATTTGGGATGACCATTTGCCATTGATAAAGTTTTCCTATAATAGTAGTTAGCATTCTAGTATTCAGATGGCCCTATTTGAGGATTTTTATGAAAGGAGATATAGATCACCCATCGGTTGGTTTGAAGTAGGTAAGGCCACTTTGTTTAGGCCAGATATAGTGTTTTGGGCCATGGATAAAATTCAATTAATTCGAGAGAGATTGAAAGTAACTCAGTCATCAGAAATCTCATGCAGATGTAAGAAGGAGAGATCTTGAGTTTGAAGTAGATGATCTTGTGTACTTGAAGGTTTCTCCCATGAGGGGGGTGAAGAGATTTGGAAAAAAGAGAAAGCTCAGTCCCCGATATGTAGGCCCCTACAGTATTTTGAGTCGTGTGAGGAAAGTAGTATATGAGCTTGAGCTACCTGCAGACTTGTCGTCAGTTTATCCAGTGTTCCATATGTCCTTATTGAAGATGTGCATGGATGATTCAGCTGTTGTAGTCCCTCTAGAAAGCACAGATATTCAGAATATCCTTTCATACGAAGAAGTTACAGTAGAGAATCTTGATCATCAGATTCGTAGACTAAGGAACAAAGAAGTTCCCTTGGTTAAAGTTCTGTGGCAAAATCAGTCCGTTGAGGTTGCTACTTGGAAAGCAGAAGCAGACATGCATAACAAGTATCCTCACCTTTTCCCTACTAACTCAGCTTCAGTCGAAGGTAACAGTCCTCCTCAATTCAGTTCTTTTCCAATCTTAGATTTAGCTATATAGTTATCTTCATGTAAATTCATGTACTCGCAGATTAGTTCAGCCGCTCAGTATGTTTTAGATTCAGTTATCCGGTTTGTTTCAGTTGTGCATGCCAGCATATATATAGCCTCAGTTCCTCAAAATCTTCAACTTAACTAGTCTCATTCGAGGACAAATGTCCTCAAACGAGAGATAATATAATACCCCATACTTTTTCTAGCTCCGTTTAGCTCCTAGAATGTCAAGGATTAGCTTTAAAAATGAATAACTCTTGATACATATATAATTTTCAAGCTCTAGACCCCTCAATATGTAGATAACTGGCTTAGCTTTCCAACGATACCAATTTCCACTCAATCTAATACTCGGTTGAGAAGTTATGGCACTTTTAGTGAAGACAGTGTCGCAAAACGAGTAGCACTGCATCATGGTGACATAAAAAATAACACTTGTCCAATTTTTAGTGGACCACCATGATTGGCCTGCATCGCGATGAAGTCCCAGTTCCCATTTTTCAATTTTCAGTAGCTTACCGCGATAGTACCGCATCGCGGTGATGGCCCAAATGGCATTTGTCAATTTCAAGTGGCTTACCACGATAGCCCCGCATCATGATAAAGTTCCAATTTGCAATAGTCAAATTTCAGTGAGCCATCGCGATAGTGGCGCATCACGGTGGGGCCCAAAATCGGGATTTCCAGTTCCAAAGTTTATTCTAAAATGGCAATTTTAAGTCTTTTTTCAAGCCCCCAAATTGTGAACAACAAAGGATTAAACCTATTCTAAGCATTCTATGCTCACTTTCCATTAAATTTCTCTCAAAGAAACCCTATAACATCAAAACTTAATTCTCAAGAAATCCAAATTTCCACCTTTCTTTCTTCAAGGAAACTCAAAATTCAAGGTTTCCAATTTAAGATAATCAAGAATCCATCTTCAAGAGCACAAATAGGAATTCAAAATCAAGTGTTCTCATCAATTGCATCAATTGAGGTATGTAGGGTTTTCAACAAGGATAATCCTTTCATCTTTGTGCCCAAAATTAGTTTTAAAGATGATTTTGTATGAAATTACATGAGTTTCAAATTACGTTTCATACCCAATATTGCTAATTGAAAGATTATGAGATTTGAAGAAATTTAGATGATGAATTTGCATGTTTACTTTTATGTTTTCATGTGTATTGCAGTAATTTCTAGATTTTGAATTGAATTATCAATATTTACATTATTGAGCATGAACATTATGATGTTTTGACATGAAATTGAAGCATGGGTTAGTAAGCCCTAGTTTGTATGATGATATTTCAAGAATGACTATGCTTTAAGCATCCCATGACTAGTTATTTTCAAATTTTAATAAAGATTTGATCATTTGATCTCAGTTTAGACATGAAATCCACTTTACAAATTTAGCTACAGTTTAGAGTAAACAGATTTAAAAGAGGTTTACACTGTAAACCCTTATATTAGTTTTCAAAAGTGGATTTCCAATAGAATAAGCATACAGATAAAAGGGAGTAGTATTTAGCACCAAGTTGGGTATGTTTTCATGCCCCAGAACTATGATCCAACGTAGGTTCAGATTATAAGATTATTCTCATTTCTATATGGATGATAGATATAAATGTGATCACATAGATTAGGTTATACTCCATGGCAAGAGTATGACACCTCTTCCCGGCAAGAGCTTTTCCCATAAGAGAACTAGACGTTGGATACTATGATAGCTTACATAGTGTATGTTGGTTAGAAGAACCTTCCTAATAGTATAGACTTGTAGAATAATTTTTAAAAGTATTTCCCTACAAACTACGGATAATAATAACAGAAAATCTTTTAGAACTAAGTGTAGAGGCTCACAGCTTTATTCAGCTATTGTTTTATATCAGATATTAGCTACAGATTTTAGTTCTCAACTTTTAGATATAAAAGTGAGTCCTTTTTACACTTAGACAACATGATTTAAAGATAGAATACAAATACAATTTTTAAAACCTAAATGTTATGACTCATTAGACTTATGCATCATGTTTTGCTATTCATGATTATTATTTTCAGTTTTCAGATATTCCAGCTTGTGTGAGTTATCTATATTTAGCATGCATTCTTCTACAAATTTATAATAGTATTAAGATATTGATTTACTTATGCATTCACCCCCATATACTCAGTACAATCCAAAAGTACTGATCCACATATACGTCTATGTGCTACATTGTCTCATAATGTAGGTTCAGGTGCTCAATTTCAGCAGCGTGAGTAATTTCAAGCATGTCCATCTACATTTCGACAGTTGGTGAGTCCTTGTAGTTCAGAGATTTAGTCTTTCAGTTTTACAGCTTATTAGTATAGACAATTCAGTATTTTCAGACAGTTCGAGTCAGCTGGGGGTTTGTCCCAGTGACTCTCTAGCATTATTAGTAGAGGCCTGTCAAAGTGCTAGATATGATTCAAATTTTCATTATTGATAGATCAGACTTGAGTTTAGTATTTTTCAGATGTTATATTCAGACATTTTCATCTTAGCTCATACAGAATTCAGCATTTTAGCTTAATTTTATATCTATACATCCCTATTATGAGTTTCAGATTTAGTAGAAGGCTTACAGGGTTAGCTTAAGTCTACTCGTAGTCTTGAGCATCGTGTGACATCTTGGGACCCGTTTTTGAGGTGTTACACCTCCATATGGACATCACAATAATAATAATGTCTCAAGTAAAAAATAATACTCACATAAGCCCCCCACAGGTAATGCGATTATATAACTAACTCAAAATAAGAATCTCACAACAAAATTCTCAACCCGTAACATAATTTACCTGGATGGTTAACTACCCAACCAATCTAAAGAAAGTTAAAGCATAACCTACTTTGAAAAGCCAAAACTCGAGTCTGAGACCTTCAACGGGGAGCCTTTCCTTTTTGTGTGGTCTCTAAACGAAATTCAGTCCATCTAAAATGTAATCTACACATCAAAAGAAGTCCAATAATATCCATATTAGCTATTTTTATTCTGGGTCTAAAAATAGTTTAAAACTCGACCACATAGAAAAGAGGTTAAACCAGAATTTTATTAAAAAAATCATGTTTTTTCATACTTCAGGTACCCTAAATATAAAATTCCATCAAAAAATAAGTTGAAATCATCAAAAAGTTATTTTTCTCACTTTACTAGGTAAAATTTTGAAATTTTAAATTTTAAATTTAAGTTTTTAAGGTGTTTTTGAGATAAAATCAATGAATAATGATTGAAATCAAGTTTAGAAGCTTATTCAATAACCTTTGATGAAAATTATTCTTTAAAATTGTCTTTCCCAAGGTCTTAAGGTTCAAAAATGATGAAAATAAAAAAAATGGAGAACTTATATTTTTCAAGTAAACAGTACCTCGCGATTGCCACCCCAATCATGTGATCTCGAGGATCAATGTTTGACCGATATTAATTTCTCATCGCGTTTCCTCGAGACCAGAATGAACAATCCGACCCAGTCCACTTGAAAAGACTCTTTGTGACCGCGGTCAATCCCCATCACCATCGTGATGAGCAACTTGATCAATCCCTACGATTATGACACAAGGCCTCGCGATCTCAATGAAGGATCAGAGGGTTGTACCAGTTGACAGCAAACCTGCTAAGGCAAAGGTCCAAAAATTCTTTGAAATTGACCCACAAAATTCATTCGAAACTTTAGATAACTAAACTGGTAACACTACTAGACGAATTTTGATATTTTACACTCAATGAAAAAATTAGATTTATCAAAAGAGGTCATCTTTAACAAGTTAATCCCCAAGACCCCTTTAGATTAATTTAACTAATTTCTTGTCTAATTGGTCAAAACTCAATATAATGGCTCAAAATCTGAATCAGTTATGCAACTAACCCAAAATTGACATTTTGAATCTAATGGAATTGACAGAATCACTATTCAACTCTTATATCATAAAAAATGAATCAAAGTCAAACTACTCACTTATAAGACTACTCAAAACTTCAAACTCATTCAAATCACTTTCAAATGCTTTAGAAATTATATCAACCATCTCTATAACTCATAAATAATATATAAAAACTATAGAGAAGGACAAAATGATCAAAAAGTATATATGTAAAATTCACAATAAGTTTTTATAGAGTTAGGGCTGGTGTTGGTCTTATTTGAGAACTAATAGTTCTTTATTATTGTTATGACACACGTGGGGGAGATTGTACTATAATTTACAGAGATTTGGATAAAAAAGGAGGGGCATATCTATGTGTCACCTTGGGGGTGCCACCATACCCGAAACATCACGATTGAAACTCTATATATACATGTATATATTTGTAAGGATTCACATAAATTTTAAGCTTGGCACCCACAGTTACAAGTGAAGGTATAGTGCCAGTGGCAAAGCGTTAAGTTTTGTCGTCCAAGGTTATGGGTTGAATCTCTACGCGGATCCTTTTCACCAAGTATTTTTTTTAAAATGTGGTAAATTGCTTGAAATAACATTACAACGGAGGATTATTGAACTTTCACCTTTTCGTTCTGAACACACAGACAAACCAACAAGCCAAGTTATGCCAATAGACGAAGTGATGACCACTATTATTTGTTGAATGTTAGCCAAACTTTTAAAATGAATCTATTTTGAAAATTAATTTTTTCAAAAGTTCTTTTCAAAATAAATACTTTTGATGAGAATCAATTTGTGTTTGACCTAAAATTTTAAGAAACACTTTTCAGCAACGGCTAATATTTGGTCAATCTTCTTAAAAGCATTTCTAAGTGCAGTTTTCTCAACAAAAATATTTTTTAAGAAAAAAATAATTTTTGCTACTCCCAGAATTATTTATTTCTTCAAAAAATACTTTGTCGAACACCTTATTTTTTAAAAAATAAGCACCTTTGGTTCCAAACAGACTATTAATCTTCTTCTATCTAAATATTAAAATCAGGTTAATGCTCATAAAATATGACACGGAGAACCCCTAATTCTGGATCCACCTCTGAAAGTGAGTCATTATACCATTATTTAGAAGATTATTGTGTATTTTTAATTTGTCATGATCATGTATACTCATTTTCATGGAATTGGTACTATTATGAAACTCAAATTCTTTGCAAAAGAAAATGAACCATTTTATAAAATGCCTTAGCCGAGGAAAGTGACGGCAAAATTGATTGATGAGATTATGATTAGTATATGAATGTGAACCACTAATAAGTCCTCTCTTAGAGTTCAGGCTTATAAGGTGTATACAGATTGTACTTTGGCCATTGCATTTTATCTCATATAACCACATTACATCATATTGTACTTTCTCTTGTGTGATATTGTGATTGAGATATCATTATATATTGTGTATTGATTATGCTTTTATCCATTGAGAGTATTGTGTCACATCTACTGATTATGTTATGTGTACTTTTTCTATATTATTCTTGATTTTTTATTTGGCACGGTGATCGAATATAATATAATGTGCTCCTAATGTGGCTTATCATTATTGCAGTTGATCTTAATCTGCATGTGTCTGCCTTAATTAAACTATATGGTTATCTTGTTAAGTGTTGTTATCTGTTAGAATAGGCTGAGACTTTTTTTAGTGCAAATTTATTTGGGGTAATTTTGAATGATTGGTGTGGTAATTCTCGCTATCACTTTGGATTAGGATTGATCGTCGATTGATCCTTGCTGAGTACACATGTTTCATACTCATCCCTTGTTTTTGTTTTTCTTTTCTTCACTACGTGCAGGTATTAAGCGAGTAGATGAGCATTGATCATGATTTTTTGACTTTATCTTTTTGGAGATCGAGGTAGCGACTATTGAATCATCGATCTTACTCGAATAACTTCTTTTTATCTTATGCTTATTCCCATTTAAGATATTACTAGCTATTCCTTGTATTCGATAGTACTAGTGAAAGTCAGACTTGAAAAATTATGTGAATAATGTACCTCTTTTATATCATTTAGAGATTATTTTCACTTTTTATTATCTTCCACTTTGATTTTATTTTTATTATTGTGTTTGGATTGAGATACCTTTTCTATACCGAAGATGTAATAGGTGTCATCACGATCTCAATTTTCGATCTTGACATATCATCATACTAATATGATATGTGAAAAATTGAAGAAAAGATTATTTTGACCAAAGTTATCTCATTTATCTTTGGCTAAGCAAAAGCATTCAAAGAACATTTTATTGTTATTACTAGAGACATCTTTTGTCTTAAAAGATATTTAATTGTTACATAGACGCAAGGACTAGCCTTAGTGTCTCCCTTGGCTCCTTCTTCTAGTAAAATAGTTTCAGTCTTCTAAAATCACATTTAGTTTTTCTAACTCCATAATGTAATAATCTATTTTTGTTGAGATAGTTTTTGAAACTTGATATATTTATAATACTACTTTATTTTATATATTTATAGTTTGAAACCTATGAATTACATCTTAAGTCATACTAAAATAATAGTTTTTAAAATAACTAACAGTCTCAGATTTTTATATTTTATCTTTTAGTTATTTTCATATTAATCTTGTAATTATTAATATATAATAACTAATGAGTAAAACAATAAAGATAGAGTAATTTTTATTTATTATTTTAAAATTTGTGACCTTACTTCTTTTAATTTTAATTATAATTCTCACCGAGTAATTAACTCAAGGAATATAACTGGTTGAATAATATTTATTTATTTTTTGTAGTCTTAATTTTCATGGATATATTAATTCAAATAAGTTTGTTGATTTAAGGGCTAATCGCCCGAAGTTTTACTCATTTCATTCAAGCAAGAAAAATATTTTGATTATCATTACTAGTTTAATTCAGTTAATTGACATAACCTCAGAGAGTGTTAACTAATTAGTTAATTCTTAGTGAGTAAAATATAATTGTATTAGTTATAAGTATTCATAGTAAAAATTAATATTTTATTATAATATTATTATCAAGTGGATTCAACGATTTCAAACTCTTTTTTATATAGATAAATCTTTTGAAATTGATTTACTTAATCTCAACAATTTACATTTCAAAACTTAACTCATCAATTTGATTCTCAAATAGTAGTCAACGTATTATAAATTTTTAGCATAATTTTTAAAATTTTTGCCGATGATATCTTAAAATTTTTTTACTATAATTTGACCGAGGACAAGTGAAAACTATCTATGCACTTTGATCTCGTCAGTGATGGAATCACATGCGATAGTAATTAGAGTTTACTGAAATAATATCAGTTGGCCTGGCTGGTTGATCATTTCAATTTGAATATTGTTGACACTCGATTTTGGCTCGCTTCTTTTTTCTTTAATCATTTTTCTAGTGCTTCTTGGCCTTAAATAACTTTTTAAAATAAATTCATATTTTTATGTCTATGAATTTTTTTTTTTAAAAAAAAAAGAGAGAGAGGATTTATTTTCCTATTATATGGTAAAATATTTTATTATTAGATAATTATTTTAACATCAAAATTTTAAAAACATCTTTTTGATAACCACATTCGCATTTATTTATTTTATTTTATTTTTTTAGATGACATATTGTGACTCTATATTCTCATAATATATATGTCCTCATTATATGCACATGTGTGTACTTTACTATAATCAATAATATTTTCTCCTTCCCTACCCACTTTATGTTTCTTCTTTACGACATCTCTTAATTATTTATGAGAATTGAGAAATATGTGAACCAATTTAAGAGAAAATTGGAGTTAAAAAGATATTATACTTATGTTATATAGTTTAATTGGAAAAAATAATTTATTTAAGGAAAATTTTAAAGAATAAAATTCATAAATATTAGGATTCCCATCCTAATTCAATAAGGAAATTAATAATCAAAATTTTAATTAACTTCAAAATTCAAAATATATGAATATATTTTTCTTGTTGAAAAACTATATTCCTATATTGGAATTGTAACAATTACTTTGCTTAAGATTAATATGAACTTTCCATATATAGTAACAACATATTAAATAACAAAAAACAAATATATTTATTATTTTATCTAAGGGTGAAAATCTTTTTCTCACCCGAAGTTTGTCTTAAAAATCAACCTCTCCAAGACTATCAACAATAATCAACCTCCCCCCTTTGTCCCATGCAATGTCCATTATGTTCTTGCAATATGATAATGTTTATGGACATTGCATAAAAACATAAACATTATCTTCATTTTTTAAAAAAAAAATCCTATAACAAAATTTTCATAAAAACATAAACATTATCTTCTAGGAAAAAAAGAAATACTAATTAAGTATATAAGTTAATGATGATCTTTATGAAATAAATTAGCATGATATAAGAAAATTAGTTTTATTAATAATAATCAAAACTATAATATTTATTTTACAAGTGAAAATAATAAGTAATACTAATTTTATAAACATATTTCAATGCAAAAAATACAAAGAATAAATGAAAGAGATAAGCCTCTAGTAAAACCTTTATTATATAAAATGGAGCCCACGTCAAATGTGTCACGCCATCTAAAATGATTGACAAAGGGTATCACGTTAGTTAAAAAGATTGATAAAATACGCTAAAATTTAGTTTAAGGGGTAATAGGACCCCCGTGAAGTTGACGTGTATCGTAACAAATTTGGTCATAGTTCAGGGGTACTAGATGTTTTTCTCGAATAAAAATAAGGTCAAATTTTAAAGATTATATTATTTATATAAATTATAAAATATGTAATACTCTATTAATGACAATCACATCTTATTTACTAATATAGACAATAGATAATATTGTTTCTTAGCACTTGATCCTCATATTAAAAATAGAAGTTTTAATTTATCTGCTCAATTTGTGAAATCAAAAGAATTGTATTATATTTTTTTTTAATCATTTAGTGTTAAATAACTATATAAAGTAACAGTATAGATAAATCTAAAGTTTTAAATTATTATTAATAAGGTTAATTTAGCAAAATAAAGATACTCAAAACCCTAACTACGCTTTCACTGAAAGTGGATAGTATGAGAAATGAGATAGAAAAATTAAAGACTAATGAAGTTAAACTGAAGTCTGAAGCTATGACTCAGATAACTCAGCAGTGTACAGAGAAATGTCAATCGGAAGACAGTAAAATTCCAGAGATGAACAACAAATGTTAATGAATCACATAGATAACATAAAATTACATATCAAATAAAGTACGATTAGAATAAATTAGTACACAAAAATTTATAAAATTACAACTACTATAGGATAAAATGATAAACTACGAATACTTAGAATATTGGAGAAAAGATAAGGAGCAGATAAGATTAATAGTAAAATTTTCTTAAGGATTGTATTATATCAATAAAAAGTTATGTAATATGAAATGAATTTAGTAAGAGAGTGATAAAACACAAAAATATACGCATATGCATGTACATACATGTGTATATATACACATTTAGGGATGGGTTGTTTGGAAACAAGTTGTTTCGGGATTAGTTATTACAAAATAAGTTGTTCTAACAAGTATGTGTGATGATTTATCTCATCACTGTGGCATAAATGGTGCGATAAATAATTTTGACACTACCTAATACATCTAATTAAACGCATGATAAATAATCATGAACTTTATCACTGAATTATTATAATTATACCTCACACCAAACGACTCTTTAATAAATATAATACTAAAATAACGATCTTAAAAAATAACATTGAATTTTGTGATAAATTTATAAAAATATTAATTTGCTTATAAAGTTAATAAAATTGAATAAAATACTATAAATATCCATGTTAAAAAAATATTCATTACATATAATATAAAAAGATATTACATAAATATAAAATTAAAATTACAAAGACAAAATGCATGGGACAAAGGGGGAGACTGATTATTGTTGATAGCTCAAGGGGAAGTTAATTTCTAAGACAAACTTCGGGGAAACGATTTTCACCCTTTTATCTAATACGTTCTACCAAACCAACCCATAAATATTAAAGATTATCATGCTAAATTGGTTTCACCACCTTCAATCATGTAACTTCATACCTACACTATGCAGATTAATTGATATTTTCTATCATGATAATTAATTAATGAACAACCCTAATTAGCCCCTTAATTGCATCTAGATTTACATTTAAATTTCAAATCAATTGCGTAAATTGTAATCTTATTAAAATATGCACAAATCCTAGAAATCCACAAAATATATGTTTCTAAATACGAAGAATGTCTATATTCTACACTATTAAATATTAAATTGATATGGATTATAATTGAAAATTGAATAAATTGGACTATTAATAGAGAATATAATTAAAGGACTTTTTTGTTTTATATTTTACCATATATTCTTCTCTTACCATTTATTTTAAGAATCAATATTTTTTGAAATATATTTACTTTTATCATATAATTTAGGATTCCTTAATTAAATATTATAATAATAATAATATAACATTTTAAGAAAAATATGTGAAAAGATAATATTGTCTATTGTAAAGTATTTTAATGAAGGACAAATATATTAAAAGTGTGAATATCCTCAGAAAAGTGATTTGAACTTTTTTTCCTTCGTTAAAAAAATACTGCAATAGATAAAATTATCTTTTCATAATTTTTCTTCAATTTAAAATATTGAATATTAACTATTATAAATATATAAAAGAATTAAATGGAGAAGATTTTCTACTTTTAGTTGAATTCCTAAATTTATGGCAATATTTTGTTAAAGAAATCCAACTTCAAGGAAATTATTATATAAAAAAAGTTCTATATAAGGTAAAGTTCTAAATATTTTTAAAAATTTGGTGAAACTATTTTACATAAGACGAGTTAAGATTCCCAAAAGAAAAGCAAAAAAACAAATTTGTTGCAAAAATTAAATACGTGAATTTTTCTAATATGAAAAGGGTAGGTGAACTTTCTCAAGAAAAAAAAAGGTTTTTTTTTAGGTAAGGATGTTATTCTTTTCTTATAGTAGTATTTTAATTTGGGAGTATACGGATATTTTATTTGGGTAATAAATTTTTTTGATTGTAGCTTTATTATTGGGTAACTTTATGGGTTCTAGATTTCAAATTTTTATTTATATTATGTTTTGATTTTATTGATCATAATTAACAAATCATTCTTTTATTTTTGTAAATAGTTTTCTTATTGGATCTCTAATATAATGTATTGATTTAATTTTAAGATTTTGAATTTTCTTTTGTATTACATTATTTTTATTAATCAAGAATAATGAAACATCTTTTCATGTTTATATGTAATTTTCATTATTGAATCTACAATGTGACTTTGTTGTTTCTAGGTTTTAAATTTTCCCTTCTATGACATTGGGTTTATTGATCATGAATAACAAACTTTCGTTGTTAAGTAGCTTTGTGGTTTCTACTGAAATAATAAGTTTATGATTTTTTTTGTGTAAAGGTTAGGTTTAGTTGTATTGTTTTGATATTTTTATTATCGTATTATTTTGTTGTAGTTTACAGGTGGTATATAAATATCAATCGACTTTGAAAAATTTTTTAGGTAAAGATTAGGTTTAATTGTATTGTTTTGATATCTCTACTTTATTTTTTTGTGTATGTATAAAGATTAGATTTTGTTGTATTATTATGATATCTCTATTATCGTATTATTTTGTTGTAGTTTATAGGTGGTAGATGGATGTGGATCGAGTTTGAGGAAATTCATTTTGCAAAGGTTAGATTTAATTGTATTGTTTTGATATCTCTACCATCATATTGTTTTGTTGTAGTTTACAGATAGTAGATAAATTTTGATTGACTTTGAGATTATTATTTTTTGCTAAATGTTAGGTTTAATTAAATAATTTTTTTTATCTTTGCATGTTCAAAAGATTGTAAATCTAATTATTATATTCTTCTTTATTATTTAAACAAAAATTTTATTTCGTAGAACGTTTGAACTCATTAAAGTAAGGTACACGCGCGGGGTGCGTACACCAAAACTAGTATATATATATATATATATTCTTTTTTATTTACTATTATTATTTTAGGATTTTTTTTAGCATCCACCCCTCTCCTCTCCCTTCTCCTCCTTCCTCCTCTCTCTCCGCTACCAAATTGAAACCCCTAGCACCATAGCCTGCCGCCGTCTGTCACCCTATGCGATATTCTCCCTGTTTTTTCATTTTCCAGCCCATGAAATCAAAATCAGAGAAAATCAAACCCTGAATCAGTGTAACAATAAAAGTTTTGGTCAAATCCGCTATTATGGCTCTGAAAAAACTCTGAAAAGTTGGAGACTCGGATTTGAAACTCAAATCCTATCTGTCACGCCCCTTTTTCGACTCCATAAATATTTATATTTTAAAGTTTGAAAGGGTTTTATTATTTAAGTGACAAGAAATGAAAATTTTGTTTCGGAAAAGGATTATTTACATTTTTTACTCAAAGTCGCCACTTGGCATAATCCGGTGTGCCAAGTCACCATTAGAAGATCCTTTCCAAAACCATTTGACTCTTTAAACTGGTTTGCGTACAGAGATTCCGGCTAAGGAATTCTGTTGACCGAGGGGAAGGTGTTAGGCACCTCTCGATCCCGTGGTTCAACCACGGTCGCTTGGTAGAGTATATCGACTATTTTTTTGGCACTAAGAAATGTATAAACCGCACAAAAAGCACGCAAAATAATCAAACAAAACAAAACAATCCGAAATGTAAAGTCTAGTCCAATTATTACAATCCGAACTAAAAAGGGACTGAAAGTAAACCTACGCTAATCCTAAACTAATGCTCTACCCGACGCCTCGGGCCTTCACCACGGACGTCCTCCGGGTACATGATACCTCGGGGCATTCCCCGGTGAATAAATATATATACAGATACTTCGGGGCATTCCCCGGCCAAATTATACAATTGAATTAAATACGATAAACTAGAAAGAAATTCACACGCACATTCCAACATCCAAACAAAAACATCAATCTTAAATTCTTGCCTACCCGAACCTATATTGCCTATCCATTTCAACCTAAACACGATCCAATCATGTTCACAAATTTAAAATTTTATTCCGGACTAAACAGAACAACCGACGAACTAACATTAATCTAAAATCATTCTTTTTATCAATTTCTCGATCCCGCCCTGCTAACTTTCCTTTTTATCAATCACATTACGCATATAATCATCACATCAGAACTTCAACAAAAATTCACCAACCATGGTTGCATCAACATAATCAAGACAATTCAACAAATCAAGGTAAAGAAAAGGGAGTGAAGAAAGTGGACCTTTTGATAATTAATTTCTGTTGAATAATGATCTTAAAGAAGCCCGAATTTCGAATTCCGAATAGAAGACCTCAATCGGAAAAACTCCCAAGCTCGGTATCGCCAAAATTAAAGCTCTAAACTTGATAGACTGCTTTTGTCGATAATAGGAAAATTCCAAAATCCAAAATCCTCGAACAGAGAACCCCAATGACGAATAAACCCAATCAGTATCCCGCAATCGTCATCCGAACAGATTTCAAACCAATAAGAAAACAACAAAATGAAACCCAAAACTAAATGTTGACTCGACTTTTCTCGAAAGATCCAAAAACACGATATCGATAATAATTCTCCAAAAAAATAGACAAACCCGAAGCACCTTTAAAATCCGATAGACAACTGACCCCGATCGAAACTCTATGTCGCTTTCAAGTATTATTCGATTAAATGAGATAAAATCAGCACCAGAACCTCGAATCGAACCTCAATCGAACAGATCCAAATTTGGTATCAAGGAATTGCAACCCAAATAGATCCAAAATCCAACGGAAAACCTTAATCCGTACCCCCTAAATCTCAGATTTTTGAACCAATCATAAAAAACTCTGATGGAATCAGAATAGGGTCGCCGTTTATGCATCACCAGAGCTTCGGCAGATCGCGCAGTTAACGAAAATGATGTTTCCCTGTCAGATTTCACCGAAAAAGATCAGAAAAAACAAGGGTGGGTTTGGAGTTCGTTGAACACTGGTCTCCGGTGATATTATTTTTTTCGATCGGTTTCCGATGAAGTGATGGCAACAAACACACAAAAAAAAATGATTAGAGGTTTTTTTTGATGGAAGATTCAGTCCAGTTTCCGGTAGAAATTGATCGAAAACAGTCAGATGCCTACTTCCCTTCCCCTATCTCACTCGATTTTGCTTTCGATTCTCACGATTTTGACCTCTCTTTTTCTGATCGGGTGCGTGTGTCTGTGAGTATATATGGAGAAGAGGGTGATTCGTGAACTTCTCATCTGTATCTATGTGTTTATGAATGAAGAAGAAGGATCCTCCAATGAAAAATCTTTTTTTTTCTTCCAAAAATAGCGTGCGTATTGATGATGGAGTGGTGTGTTCTGTCAAGAAGAAAAGAAAAATTCCCATGTTCTGCTTTTTGTGTGTGTATATATGAGGTGAGGGTGGGGTAGTGGTGAGGTGGGGTAGAGTTTGTTAGGATAGGGTGGGTAGGTGTTGTTTTTTAATTGGGTGGGTTGTTAGAATATTAGGATAAAACAAAATTAGTTAGGGGGTTGTTATTTTTGTCATTTTGTGGAGGGATTATCACATGGTGAGGGTACACGGTAGGATAAGGTAAACAATAGGTAAAAACGATATCGGGGAGGGACGAAATTAGGTGTCTACATCATGCCCCCTTTGAATGTAAACACGAAGTGTTTTCAGGCAAAGAAGTAGACAGCGAGACCAAATTTTGACCCAACCTTTATTTAAAATCACGGAGCAAGAGGAAGGAGGAAAACCAGGCCTGAACAGAAAGTAAAATCCCATTTTTTAGGAGGGTCCTGAATAGAAAGTAAAATCCCATTTTTCAGGAGGGTCCTGAACAGAAAGTAAAATCTTTTTTTTTTCAGGAGGGTCTTGAACAGAAAGTAAAATCCCATTTTTCAGGAGGGTTCTGAACAGAAAGTAAAATCCCATTTTTTCAGGAGGGTCCTGAACAGAAAGTAAAATCCCATTTTTCAAGAGGGTCCTGAATAGAAAGTAAAATCCCATTTTTCAGGAGGCTCCTGAACATAAAGTAAAATTCCATTTTTCAGGAGGGTCCTGAATATAAAGTAAAATCCCATTTTTCAGGAGGGTCCTGAACATAAAATAAAATCTCATTTTTCAGGAGGGTCCTGAACATAAAGTAAAATCCCATTTTTCAGGAGGGACCTGAACAAAAAATAAAATCCCATTTTTCAGGAGGGTCCTGAACAGAAAGTAAAATCCCATTTTTCAGGAGGGTCCTGAACATAAAGTAAAATCTCATTTTTCAGGAGGGTCCTAAACAAAAAGTAAAATCCCATTTTTCAGGAGGGTCCTGAAATAAGGTAGATTCTATTTTTCAGGAGGGTCCTGAACATAAAGTAAAATCCCATTTT
>NC_061121.1:79306568-79312842 GCF_002878395.1 Capsicum annuum
TCTCATTTTTCAGGAGGGTCCTGAACAGAAAGTAAAATCCCATTTTTCAGGAGGGTCCTGAACAGAAAGTAAAATCCTATTTTTCAGGAGGGTCCTGAACAGAAAGTAAAATCTCATTTTTCAAGAGGGTCCTGAATATAAAATAAAATCCTATTTTTCAGTAGGGTTTTGAACATAAAGTAAAATCCCATGGATGTGCATTTCCAATGGTAGCTGAATCAAGTGAAGCAAATTTTCCCCTATTTCAACAAAGAAAATTTGTCAGTTAAAAACTTAGTGGTGGCTTGCAGATCTTGGCTTCTCAGGTATCTGCCCAGTACTCATTCCTTTCATCTTTGTTCCAATCGCTAACACTTGCCCTGTCTTGCCGCATCATTGACCTGAATCCAGATTGAGGGAAATGAGTTCTGACTCAAACAATGGGTTTCCACTTTACCATGCCCCTGAGGTGCACTCTTTTCACAAATCTGAATGCTTCCACGTATCCAATAGCCTGTCGGTTTATAGACTTCCTTTGCTTCATGTTGAATTATGATCATATTTCTTTCTTGGGCTGTTCCTTGGCTTTTCCTCATATAATTGGAAAGACTAGTAGTAAATTTTGAAATCCTTTCTCGCTTGTTTTGACACAGACTTGACTTAAAATGTAAAGAAATGATGGTGACTTTTCTTTTGATAAATGACATAAAAAGACAAAAAGCATGAATATGTAAATGAAAGAAAAAGGCAATATCCCATATTCAAAAAGAAAACTTATCTGAATACGACAACCAACTCCAATGAGTATGACATGCATTTTGGATTGAGCTGCCTGATCTTCCTATCCAGACTCCCCATTTGTTGTTGAGTTCGTATCTTTTGCCGCTGAGCCGCTTCTTCAAATCCATTGGACTCATACATCACATTCGATTGACGACATCTTAAAAGACTTTTGCCAACAAATCTCTTTCTTCTCACTTTTCATTTTTCTTTTGAACTCTCCATCGCCTTACGATGCCAGTGAGGGTTTTCACCAATAAGACTCTCTCATTTTTATTTCTCTCCACTCACCATCGCCTTATGGTTCCTGCAAAGGTTTTCACCAATAAGACTCTCTCATTTTTGTAGTTCTTTCCTGATTTCTTATGCTGAGGGAGACAAGTGGTATTTCACAATGTATCATCATATCCATTGTATGCTTAGCCTTAACATTATCAAAAATTGATTTGAAGGATTTTCTTTGGTTGTAACTTGGCTTTTGGTTAAGGTTAGAAAAAATGGTAAGTGGCTCAAACGGTACTTGAAGTGGGGGTGGGACTTAAAACTTTTGGAATCGACTCAAACAACACATTAACTCATGCCCCAATTTTGTTGACTGGGTGAATCTTAAATCTTTATTTGGTTGGACCGAGCCCAAAATAGGGCAGCCTACGTATCTCACTCCCGAGAGAGGAGAATTAGGTCGGACGTAGTTCCATCAGCTTGTTCTTTGTTCTGATTTAATTTTGATTTTTTTTTAATTTTTGAAATCTTTCTTTTATTCTCATTTCCTCGACATTTATCTTTGACTCTATTTTGATTCCAAAAGAGGGATATGAAAGAAAAATAAAATGAAGCTCAAACGGGTAAACAAGGGATGACACAGTGTTTGGATAGAAGAATAAAATGCCTTCATCATATCAATCTTTAAAAATGTAAGTACTAAACATGCAATAAAATCAACAAAGGATCAAATATCATACATAGTATCTTTTGACCGCATCAGCATTGATAGCCATTTCTGCTATTTTGCCTTCAATATCTGTCAAATATAAGGCTCCATTGGGCAACACTTTCTTCACAACAAAGGGACCTTGCCAGTTAGGGGAGAACTTGCCTTTCGCTTCAACCTGGTGAGAAAGGATACGTCTCAATACCAACTGACCAACTTCAAAATTCCTAGGATGGACCTTTTTGTTATACGCTTGAGCCATCCTTCTCTGATACAACTGGCCATAACACACAGATGTTAGCCTTTTTTCCTCAATCAAACTCAGATGTTCCAGTCGGGTTTTTACCCATTCGTCATCATCAATCTCTGCTTCTACAATGACTCAAATAGAGGGAATTTCAACTTCTGCAGGAATGACTGCTTCTGTCCCATACACCAATAAATATGGAGTTGCCCCTGTTGAAGTGCGAACAGTGGTGCGATAACCTAGCAATGCAAACGACAACTTTTCATGCCACTGTCTAAACCCTTGTACCATTTTTCACAGTATCTTTTTTATATTCTTATTGGCGGCTTCTACAGCCCCATTGGCCTTTGGGCGATATGGAGTAGAATTTCGATATGTAATCTTAAACTGTTGACATACTTCTCGCATCAAATGACTATTGAGATTGGCAGCATTATCTATAATGATCATCTTAGGAATTCCAAATCTACAAATGATATTGGCATGAACAAAATCTACCACAGCCTTCTTTGTCACTGACTTGAAAGTTACTGCTTCTACCCACTTTGTGAAATAGTCAATTGCTACCAAAATGAATCTATGCCCATTTGATGCCTTCGGCTCAATCGGTCCAATCATATCTATTCCCCAAGCCACAAACGGCCATGGAGCGGCCATTGCATGCAACTCAACAGGAGGAGAACGCATCAGATCACCGTGTACCTGACATTGATGACACTTTCGAACAAATTGAATAGAATCCCTTTTCATAGTAAGCTAGTAATAACCTGCTCGAAGAATCTTCTTTGACAAGATATGACCGTTCATGTGTGACCCGTATACTCCAGAGTGTATTTCAACCATGATTGCCGAGGCTTCTCTTGCATCTACACATCTCAAAAGTCCCAGATCTGGGGTTCTCTTATACAAGATTCCCCCACTTAAGAAAAATCCACTAGCCAAACGCCTAATAGTCCTGTTTTGATCGTTGGTGGCATATGATGGTATTCTCCTGACTGAATGTACCGCTTGATATCCAAGAACCAGGGTTCTCTATCGAGCTCTTCTTCAACCGCATTACAGTAAGCATGCTAATCACGACTCTGTATATGCACTGGATCGATGTAGGCTTTGTCAGGATGTTGGAGCATTGAAGACAGAGTGGCTAAAGCATCAGCAATTTCATTATGAATCCTTAGAATATGCCTAAATTTTACTAACACTAACCATTGACATAGCTCCTGCAAGTATTGTCGATACGGGATGATCTTCAAATCTTGCATCTCCCAATCGCCTTGAAAGAATTTGATGGACGAACAAATACGAATCTCCCAACACCAATAATTCTTGGACTCCCATATCAACAGCTAACCTCAAACCAAGAGTGCAGGCTTCATACTCTGCCATATTATTAGTACAGTAAAATCAAAGTTGTGTTGTTACCGGGAAATGTAGTCCCAATTCAGAGATAAAAACCGCACCTATTCCGACTCCTTTTATATTAACAGCTCCATCAAAGAACAACCTCCAACCTGGATCAGCATCTATAACGACTTCATCGACACACGATACTTCTTCATCAGGAAAATATATCTTTAATGGCTCGTACTCTTCATCGATAGGATTCTCAACAAAATGATCTGCCAAGGCTTGGGCTTTCATGGCGGTTCGAGTCACATATACAATGTCAAACTCGGTAAGCAATATTTGCCACTTTGCTAATCGACCCGTCGGCATCGGCTTCTGAAAGATATACTTCAAAGGATCCATGCAGGAGATGAGATAAGTAGTATAGGATGAGAGATAATGCTTCAACTTCTGTGCTACCCAAGTTAGGGCACAACACGTCCTTTCAAGAAGGGTATACCTGGCCTCATATGCGGTGAACTTCTTACTAAGATAATAAATAGCCTGCTCCTTTTTGCCTGTGACATCATGTTGACCCAGGACACAACCGAAGGAATTGTCCATGACTAATAAATATAAGATCAAAGGCCTACCGGGCTCCGGGGGTACCAACACGGGCGGATTTGACAAATATCTTTTGATTCGATTGAATGCTTCCTGACATTCTTCAGTCCATTTTACCGCAGCACTCTTTTTCAGCAACTTGAATATGGGCTCACAAGTGGTTATGAGTTGAGCAATAAACCTGCTAATGTAGTTCAGTCTACTAAGCAAACTCATCACCTCCGTTCTATTCTTGGGTGGGGGCAAATCTTGAATGGCTTTGATTTTCAAGGGATCCAATTCAATTTCCCGACGGTTGACTACAAACCCCAACAGTTTTCCAGACGGAACTCCAAATACATATTTTGCCGGGTTGAGTTTGAGATTATACCTGCGAAGCCTTTCAAAGAACTTTCTTAAATCTTTAACATGGTCGGCCTGACTTTTTGACTTAATAATCACATCATTCACGTAGACCTCAATCTCCTTATGCATCATATCATGAAATATAGTGGTCATGGCTCTCATGTATGTTGCTCCAGCATTCTTCAAACCGAACGGCATCACTCGATAACAATAAGTCCCCCATGGTGTGATAAAAAATGTCTTCTCTGCATCGTTATCATCCATAATAATCTGGTGATATCCGGCATAGCAATCCACAAAAGAGTCAACCTCGTGTTTAGCACAGTTGTCTAACAAAATATGGATGTTGGGCAGTGGAAAATCATCTTTCAGACTTGCTCTGTTCAAATCACAGTAATTAACACACACTCGAATTTTGCCATCTTTCTTTGGTACGGGAACAACATTGGATAACCACATGGGATAGCGAGCTACTCGAATTACTTTGGCTTTAAGTTGTTTCATGATTTCCTCTTTAATTTTAATACTTACATTCGTTTTAAACTTCCTCAACTTCTGTTTGACAGGAGGAAATGCGGGATCAGTTGGCAATTTGTGAGCCACTAATTCTGTGCTTAAACCAGGCATATCATCATAAGACCATGCAAAAACATCCTTGTAATCAATTAATGCTTGAATCATTCCCTCTTTTAGCCGTGGCAAAACATGTACACTGATTTTAGTTTCCCTAACATCTTCTTGATCCCCTAGATTTATTGGCTCAGTCTTATTCAAATTAGGATTCGGTTTGTCTTCAAGCTGTTCCAACTCTTTGCTTATTTCTTCTAGTGCTTTTTCTTCATCATATTCTCCATCCTGCTTCATTATATCTTGATTAGTTTGGATTTTAAGATCAGGCTGAAAATTCCGCATGCATGTCATGTCATTAGAATCAGCATAAAGAGAACTGTGTAAGAAAAGAAAAACAAAATATATTAGACACGAAACAAAAGGGATATTGCATTTCATTAAATAAAAAGATAAAAGGGTTTAAACACAGATGCCAACATAACATAAACAAACTAAAATCCAAATTACAACCCTGAAATAACTCGGATAAATAAAAAGAAAAACAAAATAAACTACCAAAACTCTCTCCTAACGGGGAGAGGAGTGACTTCCCAATTATTGAGCCGGATAGCTGGACCTATGAATTGCACGTCTTCCATACTGGTACCTTCTCCTGCTTCGACCATATCAACTTCAATAAAAAGGTTCTGGAAGTCATCAACCAATTCAACTTCAAATTCCACATGCTTCGTGATACCGCTCTTAACAAATGATTCACTAAGTAGTGGCATTGGGCACGGGAATGACCATGTTTCCTTTTTCCTTCCCTAGGCTTTCTTCAGATCTTCAGACTTAGGTACAAATCCCAGACCAAACGTGCCCACGTTCTCACTCAGACATATGGGATGAACTATACTGTACAGAGACGCTCCCAAACCCTTTCCTGGCTCAAATCCGTATTTCCAAAGTTCACTCACCATCATGATAGAAGCGAAAGACAATTGCGGTCCCGGTATAACCTGCCATTCAAGGATATGATTTACTGGAACTGTATCAAAAATTTGATAGACGAATGTCTCCTCTACGTTATTTGCTTCAATAAGAGACAAGGGAGAATCTTCGCAGGCGGGCAAATCCCCTTCACCGTGAATAACTAATTCTTGCCTGTCATGCTCAAACTTAATTATTTGATGCAGTGTAGATGCAACCGCCTTGGCCTTGTGAATCCACGGCCTTCCCAACAACAGATTGTAAGAGGTGTCTACATTCAATACTTGAAACTCTACGGTGAACTCAACAGGCCCTATGGTCAACATTAGTTCTATTTCGCCAATGGAATTTGATTTTGCACCATCGAAAGCCCTAACACATACATTGTTGGGCCTAATCCTGTCAGCACCAATATTCAACTTTTGCAAAGTAGAAATAGGGTAAATATTTGCACCTGAACCTCTATCAATCATAACATGAGTGACGTAGAAATCTTCACACTT
>NC_061121.1:79312942-79314307 GCF_002878395.1 Capsicum annuum
GAAATTTGATTTTGCACCATCGAAAGCCCTAACACATACATTGTTGGGCCTAATCCTGTCAGCACCAATATTCAACTTTTGCAAAGTAGAAATAGGGTAAATATTTGCACCTGAACCTCTATCAATCATAACATGAGTGACGTAGAAATCTTCACACTTCACTGTAATGTAAAGGCCCCGGTTATGCCCTGTACCTTCAACAGGCAATTCATCGTCGGAAAAGCTGATCCGATTGACCTCAAAGATTTTTCAGCCATTTTATCAAGTTGGTTGATTGTAATCTCCCTTGGAACATATGCTTCATTTAATACCTTCAGTAAAACATCACGATGCTCCTTAGAGTGCAACAACAAAGATAAAAGGGAAATTTGAGCAGGGGTTTTCTTCAACTGGTCTAATATTGAATACTCTGGCAATTTCATCTTTTTCAAAAATTCTTTGGCTTCTTCTTCGGTGATAGGCTTTTTGATAGAGGACGGTCCATTCACCGTTGTCTTGAACTTTCTTAAGCTTTCAGGCACGAAGCATCTTCCTAACCTAGTCAAACCCCCTACCTCATCTACATCTTCCACAACTTCTTTCCCGTGATAGGTCATCATAGTCCGCCATAATTCTAGGGAACCCTTTTCGTATCAACTATCTGAGGTTGACTTCCAGTGCTCCTTTCACCATCAAGATGGGCTGACTCAGAGCTCCCATCACTGTCAACTTAGGTTTATCCTGACTTGAATCAACATATCTTCTGGCGCCTTGTACTGTGATCAGGGGTTTCTTTGTGCTTTCTTGGGTTTTATCTCCTCTCATTCCTTCCTGGATCAATGACATTGCTTTCAAAGACTCTGTTACATTTACCGATTTCTCTTTAATGGTCTGTATCTTAACAATAGGCTTATAACCCCTCGAAGACTCTTTCTCGTCATATATCAATTCTAACATATTGGCTTTAGCATGGGTTGGCAGCAGATTCTGGTTAATGTTTGGACCCTCCGAAGCCTAGACCAGTATTTGATTTGTGTCAATTAAATCTTGGACAACTCTCTTTAAATGTCAGCATTTCTCGATATCATGGCCTGGCATATCAGAACAGTACGCACACCTTAAAGAAGAATCGAGATTCCTCGGCGGTGGATTTGAAAGCCTTCCTTGAATTGGGCTTAAAACCTTCAACTTTCTCAACCTATCAAACAAGCTAGCATATGACTCCCCAAGAGGTGTGAATTGATTTTTGACCGCCTTCTCCTTCTTATACTTGGGCCTAGGCTGAAAACTGGGTCTGGAGGGGTTTTGGTAATTTGGTGGAGCGAATGGGCGATTTTGTGGAGCTTGCGCGCGCCACTGCAGGTAAGAAGGGGTTTGGGCATATGG